>NC_053119.1:2300726-2313226 GCF_010015445.1 Perca fluviatilis | reverse complement strand
ATGCAATGTCTTTTAACCCCAAATAAATATTCTGCCACTATCCTACAGAGTTTGTGACTTATTGATTGTTTATTAGAATTGATTTTCCTGACACTGGGAGTTTTCTTAACCCTCATGTTGTCCTGGGGCAAATTCGACCCATTTTCTAAACTTCTATACATATAAATATGGTTTCTTTCAACCTAAATGCCCAAAAATAACATGAATGATTCCATACAACGTTCTTAAATTAATGAATTTTAGGTGTTTTAATTAAGTTTATAGAATCCACAGACCACAGATGTGATTAGTTGTTGCCATTAAAAATAATAAAATGGCTTCAAAACTGTATCCTGACTAAATCTGTTGAAGTATGTGATAATCCATCAACAAAACTTCCTCTGATTCTGGGATTAGTCAAAATAATTCATAACTTACTGCTTCTTTCACTCAAAAATGTTATCTTATTTAATAAAAATGAGGTTCATTGACCATGAATTCCAAACATAAGTGTAAAACTAGTGGGAATAAGTTGGCTGGAAGGTGGAGCACAGATTTGGGTGATAAGTCTAGAGAGACTAGAGACTAGAGCCAGATGAGGAGGAGTTGACGTCAACTTTTAGCTTTGCTGAGATTCGCCCGTTTTCAGCAGCAGTTTCAAATAGTGAGATTTGCAGAGGAAAGAGGTGTCAGTGGGATTTTGAGGTTCTATGTATGGCCTAGTTACCCTCCAAGTCGTTTTTCAACTATGACAAGGTAAAATCGGTTTTGCATTCTATCACCCCTTTAATTGCGTGCAGTGAGATTTTCAAATGCATGCTTGGTGCCGCCCCTCGAGAAAGGCTGTTTTCAAGTTCAAGTTCCACTTTATTTATCCTTAAAAAGGAAATTTGATTTGCAGCAGGATATCCAAAAAACACACACATACACATACATGTGTAGACAACATTATAAACATTATAAACACAGCACAGGACACACATCAACACCTTCAATAGAGACACTTTCCCCAGAACCAGTGACAAGATCCGTTAGGACAGTACACAGGTCAATATATCATAATGAACAGTAATGAAATAAAACAATAAATAAGAACATTTCTATATAAAAAAATTCAATGATGTCACTCAAGTGAATTCAGGTTCCTAATAGCCACAGGAATAAAAGAATCCCTGGCACGTTTAGTTCTTACCATAGGCAGCCTAAAACGGCGACCTGAGCGGAGCAAATTAAACTCCCCAAAAAGTGGGTGATCAGGGCAGTTTAAAATTTGGTTAGCCTTACCCCTGACCCGTCTGTCATATATGTGTTGCAGCTGTGATAACTGTACCCCAACCACCTTAGATGCTACATTTACCAGCTTTGTTAGCTTACGCTTATTGGTCATTGGAAGACCACTGTACCACACCACGATACAAAATGTCAGGACGGATTCAATAAAACACTCGTAGAACAAAGTCATCAGAGTCCTGCACACGCTAAATGATTTCATCTTCCTCAAGAAGAAAAGTCTCTGTTGGGCCTTTTTACAGGCTGCATCTGTATTGCTCTCAAAAGATAATTTACTGTCAATGATGGTTCCTAAGTATTTATATTCATCTACTGTCTCAACGTTCATGTTCTGGATAACAGTTTGTGAAACATTATGCTGTAATCTACGGAAATCAATAATCATATCCTTTGTCTTAGAAACATTGATAGACAAATAGGAGTTTTCGCAATACGCAATGAAATCATCAACTACAGGGCCATGCCCCACCTCATCATTGTTCAAAAGGCTCACTATAACAGTGTCATCTGCAAATTTCACACAGTGCCTATTCTCATATTTACTCCTACAGTCATTTGTGTATAAAATGAAAAGCAATGGAGAAAGAACACAGCCCTGAGGAGAGCCTGTGGAAGTAAGGACTTTTGAGGATAAAACACCATTGACCCTTACACACTGCGACCTGTTCAACAGAAAATCCAATATCCAGCCATTTAAGTTAGGGTTCAAATTAAAAATAGACTGAAGTTTCTCAGCCAACAAGTACGGCTGAATGGTATTAAATGCTGAAGAGAAGTCGATAAAAAGGAGCCTTGCATGAGTCTTTGAGGTTTCCAGATGTTGATAAAGGGAATTTAGCAATGTAAGTATTGCATCCTCAACACCTCTGCTAGCCCTATAAGCAAATTGAAGAGGGTCTAACTGTTCTTCCACCTGCTTCAGTACCTCCTGCTTAACCAACTTCTCAAAAGTCTTCATCACCAATGAGCAACAGGCCGAAAGTCATTTAAGACCTTGGGATTCTTACACTTAGCCACAGGAATGATTGTTGAATGTTTCCAGATCTTTGGCACTGTTTGCGTCTGGAGTGATTGAATAAAAATCACTTTAAAAATCTCACTTAACTGACCAGCACAAGACTTAAGGACACGACCACTGATGTTGTCAGGACCAGGACTTTTCCTAACCTTAGTTTGTTTAAATAATGTTTTGACCTTAGATACATCAATATCAAAATCAAAAACAGAGGAATCACTGACCAAATCCTCTCTCATGTGACTGATTTCCGCACTAAAATCATTACTAGAAAATCTCATGTAAAAACTATTTAATTCATTTGCTAACTGCTCATCAGAATCAAAACCATTTAAGGAAACTCTACTAGTGCCTTTGTGTAGCCCTGTCATTATTTTCATGCCATTCCACACAGATCTGAGATCAGACTCACTAAATTTGGACACAATTTTTCTTTTATACTGAAGTTTAGCCTTTACTATTTCAACTCGCACAACCTTCCTAATTTCAGCATATGCACTTTTGTCACCACTATTAAAAACAGTCCTTTTTTCCCTTAACATATGTTTCAGTTCTTTAGATATCCAGGGCTTGTTGTTGGGATAGGAAACAACGGTCTTAGTTGGGATCACACTGTCCACACAGAAAGAGATGTAACTGCATACTGCATCAGTCAGTTCATCAATGCTGTTGGATGAGTCTTGAAAAACGGACCAATCAGTACAGTCAAAACAGCCCTGCAAGGCCAAAGTGCTCTCCTCATTCCACACCTGGACCACACGCTCCTGCACTTTATCTCTATGCAGTACAGGTCTGTATGTGGGGAGAAGATGCACCACATTATGGTCAGAAAATCCTATAGCAGGACCTGCAACGGACTTATAGGCTCCCTTGATAGAGCCATAGCAGAGATCCAATATTCTGTTCCCCCGAGTGGACAAGTGACGTACTGGGTGAAACTGCTCAGCGATTTTTTACAGCTGACATGATTAAAATCACCCAGAAAGAAGCACGGGGCATCGGGAGAGATTGATTGTAGTCTTTGGGCTACTGAGAAGATGACATCAGAAGCAGATTTTATATCTGCTCTGGGATGGATGTACACTACTGTTAAAAATATTTGGGGGAATTCCCTAGGCAGATAAAATGGTCTAACAGACACCGACAACAGCTCGATGTCCGGTAAACAAATCCGTTCGCGCACAGTAGCGCCGTTGCACCACTTTGGATTGATGTACAGGCAGACACCCCCGCCGTGGTGCTTCCCCGTCACCTCCGGGTCACGATCCAAGCGAATCGGAACCCCAAATCCATCAATGTCCACAGTAGAATCAAGGTCAGTGTCAGTCAGCCACGTCTCGGTGAAAGCCATCACACAAGTGTCCCTAAACTTGCGTAAAGAGGCCACACACGTTTGCAGTTCATCAGTTTTATTCCTTAAGGACTGAACATTAGCCAGCAGTATCGATGGTAAGGGAAGACGTTTCTTTTTCATTAATTTCCTTAAACGTTGCCGCACTCCGCCCCGTTTCCCTCTCTTCCTAATTTGTTTACCTGGTGTAGCCGAACACCTAGAACTTTGTATCAGAGCATTGTCACCCACTAGGAAATCCAAACATTCGGACACCCCACAACTCAATAGCCGAGTTGCATCTAGGTCCACCACGTAATTACTTGATTTAAATCCCAGGAGAAAGTCCTTTGTGTAATGGATCCTGTCGGGCTTGACAAACAAACCCCGAGCGATGTTCAGCACGATTGCCAGAAGTAGGAAGAAAGATATCTCCATTTTTAGGCTTGATACACACGGCAAAAACCCCTGTGCAGAAACAATAACTTAAAAAAAAAATAAATAAATAAAAAAAAAAAAATATATATATATATATAATAAAATAAAATAAGTACGTAAACAATATCCGAACAACACACAAACGCGGACACCTGCTACCGGTCGCCTGCAATTGAGCCGCGCCCCTCTTTCATTACTGTGTCCTTTATCCCCAAATAAATATTCTGCCACTATCCTAAAGTGTTGGTGACTTATTGATTGTTTACTAGAATTGATTTTCTTATCACTGGAAGTTTTCTTATCCCTCATGTTGTTTCTAAACTTCTATACATATAAATATGGTTTCTTTCAACCTAAATGGCCAAACACATGAATGATCCCATACAACGTTCTTAAATTAATGAATTTTAGGTGTTTAATTTAATAGAATCCATTTTCTTCCCAGACCACAGATGTGATTATTTGCTATTCAAAATAATAAAATGGTTTAAAAACCGTATCCTGACTAAATCTGTTGAAGTATAATCCATCAACAAACCTTCCTTTGATTTTAATTAGTCAAAATAATTCATAACTTACTGCTTCTGTCGCTCAAAAATGTGACCTTATTTCATAAAAATAAGGTTCACTGACCACAGTATCGGGTGATAAGTTATTTCTTAAGCTAAAAAAAAGTCACAAAAAGTCATGGTATTGTATGTCAAGAAAGTCATAAAATGTCATAGTATACTATGTCAAAAGTCATTAAAAGTCATAGTATAGTATGTCTAAAAAGTCATAGTATGTCTAAAAAGCCATAAAAAGTCATAATATAGTATGTCAAAAAAGTCATAAAAAGTCATAGTATAGTATGTCAAAAAATTAATGAAAAGTCATAGTATAGTATGTCTAAAAAGTCATACAAAGTCATATTGTAGTATGTCTAAAAAGTCATAGTATAGTATGTCAAAAAAGTCATAGTATAGTATGTCAAAAAAGTCATAGTATAGTATGTCTAAAAAGTCATAGTATAGTATGTCACCGAAATGATTTTCCTGACACTGGAAGTTTTCCTAAAGGGATATTTCACTGCTGGAAAGATGAATATGCATTATATTCTGTCATTTATGTAGTAGAAATGTGAAAATTTTTTAGAAGTTGGTGCTTTCAAGACCGAGAAAAGACAGAAAATGTATTTTTGTCTCATGTGGATGAAAGCTAACAACTCCCAGAATGCACTTGCTTCGCTTCCCTACGAGTCCACCCCCAAGCCACACCTACCGGTTACAGAGAGGCTGTCAACTGAGTCAAGTCTATTGTGTTTTATTGTCATTTCAACCATATACATGAAACGTTTCACCGTGGCTCAAGTGGTGTTACACATTTAAAATATTTAAAAACGACATTATATAAAAATGACATACGAAACAGGCTACATTTGCACGTACATTATAGGCTCTGTAAAGGTTAGCTAACGCATATAGCATTAGCGCTTGATAATATAAACACAGCCGTAAATTAGTGTGGAATATATCTAGAATGGTCGGCATTTAACAGTCACAAACTCCACCGGCCATTTGCAGAAGCTGGATAAAAGCATTTCTGCACCAGTCCGTGTTAACACAGCCCACCTCCACGAGTCTTTTTAATATTCAACATGAAAACTCTTCATCAGTGTTTGATGAAATAACAGGCATCTTTTACAGAACACCTGAGCCACGTTCAGCCCCGGCCCCTGACAACACATAGCAACACCTTTATTTAAACTGTACCGGGGGGCGTTGAACACCCTGCTGGGAGTGTTCTGCCTTCATATCACCACGAGATTACAGACACCACCCAGAGACAACAGACCTCAGAGACAACAGACCTCAGAGACAACAGACCTCAGAGACAACAGACCTCAGAGACAACAGACCTCAGAGACAACAGACCTCAGAGACAACAGAGCTCAGAGACAACAGACCTCAGAGACAACAGAGCTCAGAGACAACAGACCTCAGAGACAACAGACCTCAGAGACAACAGACCTCAGAGACAACAGAGCTCAGAGACAACAGACCTCAGAGACAACAGACCCCTGAGACAACAGACCTCAGAGACAACAGACCTCAGAGACAACAGACCTCAGAGACAACAGACCCCTGAGACAACAGACCTCAGAGACAACAGAGCTCAGAGACAACAGACCTCAGAGACAACAGACCCCTGAGACAACAGACCTCAGAGACAACAGAGCTCAGAGACAACAGACCTCAGAGACAACAGACCTCAGAGACAACAGACCTCAGAGACAACAGAGCTCAGAGACAACAGACCTCAGAGACAACAGAGATCAGAGACAACAGACCTCAGAGACAACAGACCCCAGAGACAACAGACCTCAGAGACAACAGACCTCAGAGACAACAGACCTCAGAGACAACAGACCCCAGAGACAACAGACCTCAGAGACCACAGAGCTCAGAGCTGCATAGAGCTCAGAGACAACATCTGGTTCTCCTCCAACCAGGACAGTGTTGAGAGATTGAACCTCAGGCCGCGTGATGCAGAACGTGACGTAGCTCCGTTTGTTCCCTGAAGTTAAAACAACTCTCCGTTTCTTTGTATCTGTGTGTGTGTGCTTCCCTCTCTTCTCCAGGTTACATAGGTCCGAATGATGCTGGAACAAACCACTTATGGGGGAGTTTTACGGGAGAGGACAGGTCTGTCTGTCTGTCTGTCTGCCTTTGTTTGTGTGTGTGTGTGTGTCTGTGTGTGTGTGTGTGTGTGTGTGTGTGTGTGTGTGTGTGTGTGTGACAAGTTCATCACAGCCAACTCAGGGTTTCTGGAGTACCTGCGCCCAGGTGATGAGGTGATGAGGTGATGGCTGACAGAGGTTTTGTTATTGAAGATCTTCTGTTTGAACGCAAAGTCAAGCTCGTCCTGCCATCTTTCACCAAAAGAGGCCTGCCTTTGTCCGAAGAAGACACCACCAACACGAGGCGCATAGCCAACGTCCGAGTGCACGTTGAGAGGGGTCATACGCCTCCTGAAGAACTACAGAATAGTTTTTGAAACAGTGCCCATTAACATCACCCAGAAATTTGACAAGATTCTGAGAGTCTGTGCCGGTCTATGTAATCTTCGTGGGGACATTATACAAGATGAGGACTAAGATATTCAATGTTTAATGTATATAAGTTCAAATAGTTTAAGTTCAATCAGTTGTAATTGTAACATGGTTAAAATGTTGTTTCTATTGCTGTTTCTATTGTTCATTTTTACAAATCTATACAAAACTTGAACATAGATTTTAGTTTTCAAATACAATGTTGTTTCTATTGTTCATTTTTACAAATCTATGCAAAACTTGAACATAGATTTGTTCAAATACAATGTTGTTTCTATTGTTCATTTTTACAAATCTATACAAAACTATAACATAGATTTTAGTGTTCAAATACAATGTTGTTTCTATTGTTCATTTTTACAAATCTATACAAAACTTGAACATAGATTTTAGTGTTCAAATACAATGTTGTTTCTATTGTTCATTTTTACAAATCTATGCAAAACTTGAACATAGATTTTAGTGTTCAAATACAATGTTGTTTCTATTGTTCATTTTTACAAATCTATACACATTTCAAACAATTGTAAGCATCCACCATAACTTGTCTGCTTTCTACTTTGTTGACATGAATATAACAGCACCTTATGCACACCATGGATGTACAACTTTCTTCTTCAAAATGATCACCTGAGTATGACTTGTACTGGACTCCGCCTGGACGTTTAAGGCATGTAAATGTAGGTGCTTACACAGGGATACAACAAATATGGATGAGCTCCTGGTTAGTTTTTCTTCTAATGCAGAAAAGTGATGTAAATGTTTTCTGAAAAAGACTAGAATTTGTATTTTTTAGAAGTTTCTCCATGTTTACAATGCTATACAAAACTTGAACTAATACCTGTGTATTGTCATACACAAACATGTCTTTGTCAGAGGGGTCAATAAACGTGACAATAAACGTGACATTTGCAGCATCTGTTATTTTATTTCATGTTTGAGTTAATGCTTTGATAGAGTACAAAACAAATTGCATTAAAAACAATAGGCAATAATTACAAGTAGTTTTAAGTAGTTAAGTAAGTAGCGATTCGTGGACGTAGTCAACGTCATCGACTACGTAAATGCGTCGACACAAATATTCATTATTTTACCTACTGTTGAAGTAAATACAGGCTACTCTTTTTGCTCTTGCTCTGTTTACTTTGAGTTTTTATTTTTGTATTCCTCCTGAAAGTGACTGTATTTTGTGGTTGGATTGATAGCCTACATCTGGCTTCAGGTTGCACTACTAATTAATTTTACTTGAACAGTGCAGTGTTAAACTATTTTAATAAATAGAGATTTGAACCTTACAGAAATTTGTTTTGTATAAATTGTTAATAATTGAGCAAAGGGTAAATAATCGCTAATTGAAAAATGTATCGTTAGATTAGTTGACTAATTGAAAACATAATCGCTAGATTAATAGTTTAAAAAATAATCGTTTGGGACAGCCCTAATTTTTAGTAATCAAATTATTCAAGTTACTCGAGGAATCGTTTTCAGCCCTAATCAAATGTGATCATTTGCGTAACTGCATATAGCGCTCACAGAGCAACAGGCGACCTTCACTATACTCATCTGAAACAAAAGGAAGCATGTCTCTGAAATAGAATCCTCATAGTCGAGCCACGGTCTTCGCACAAAAAGCCTCATCATAGGGGATGTGAAGCATCACCTGTTTTGAATGAGACCAAATCAGTAACTTGCATGCCTTTGTACAGAACAAGCCAATTTGAATTTGGATGTAGAAGCCACGGGGGCCATTAGGCTGTAACATAGGAATACCCTCGACAATCTTGACATCATATTTTTAACTCCCCATTAATTCATCCAGTGTTTCGTTTGCTTTTAGGAAAGGACATTTGATTTCTAGCAGCTCCCCTGAACTCAAAACACCATCTGGGCTGGCTGACAGCCAGGGCTCTCCAGGACACAAAACTGTGCCATGGCGTGTTACACTGTAGCCACCGCCTTCCAGCCATTTCATGGCCAACACCTCACCCTCCACACCATGCCTGGTAGCAGCATTTCCATGAAAACGTGGGAAGACATGTTGCTTTAAGAAGACTTTGGGGCTGCTTCTGACTGGCACCTTCTTGGCAGAGCTGGCAGTTATTCTCAATCTGCGAGAGTCATGCCAGAGGTGAGACGCACTCTGCTCCTGAGTCAGCAGCTCCAGTCTCACAGCGTCTATTGCCACAAATGTCTCATAAAAAGCAGAGCAGCGAGGGCAGATGTTGAAACCATCGTGCTCTGCGTGGGTTGCTGCTGGAGGCTCCTGGAGGTTCATGGCAGGTGTTTCAGCATTTACACACTTGTACAACAGACTTGACGTGGGCAGCTTCAAATGTTTCAATCCATTACGAAGAGCCTCTTGAGTCTGGAAAAGTGGGGTGGGAGGTAGAGGTAGATGGTGGGGCCCTACATCACATGCTTGGAAAGCATCACTGGCTCTATGGTGGGTAAAGGAAATCTCCGTCAGCAGCTTCGCTGTGATGTTCCTTTGGGTCCCGCTATTCCATCGCCGCTGCTCATCAGTACTGGCAACTCCTGTCAGGCCATTGGACACTGCATTTTCCACCTAAAACCATGAATTACAATGCATAGTTATAAATAGCTATCAATAGTTATGATCACAACCCAATCAAGTGACTATACCCAAATTATTTTACCAATTGATTATCAATATTATTCATGACCTTACCTTGATCAGCAGTAAGCATACGACATGTTTGCACACATTTCTATGATGTCCAAAAAAAGCCCCTCAGTGACTGCAAATGCTAGAAAATATATTAATCCAATACCATATTCCATGAATATTGACAACCCATGCCAGACCCTCCATTGGGAGTGAACAGCTAACCTACCTTTTAGATGTAGTCAGAGGCCTGACAGTATAGTTCCAACACATATAGGCTATTGTTCATATGCCAAGTAAAATAAATACTTACCAGAATTCAATTTAAGGTATGCTTCTTGATACCTTTGATAAAAGGTTACTTACCTGTAGTCCTTACTTACCTTAGTTCTTGTAACCATGACGGGATTAGACTACTTACAAATGGTCACCGGTTCATCAACTCTGTCCAAAGACAAAATATGTTAATATCATCAAATACAATCAACCTCTAATGTACATTGACGGACAGAAAAGCATAGGATGGATGGGCGTAACAGCTACCATAACATGCACAATAAAGTACTGCGATAACTCCAAACAAAGTGCGATAAACTCTGTCTGACCAACACGACATAGCATTATATAATATGTTATACAAACAACTGTTATCCTTGCGTGTTAAGGGAAAAGAAATACGGGAGTGATCTTAACCTTCTGCAGCAGCAGAGCACATCTTTGCATTATGCTAATGCTAGCTATCTTGCAGATTCAGGTGTCCTAACATTAGCCTAGTTACAATTCTTGTAATTTTACAGCTTCTCGTCTTCTTTACTAAGTCGTCAAAATGCAACTAATAATGTAATTAAACAGATGTCTGAGACATTAAATCATGCTCACTAACAGATGCTTACCTTCCACAAAATTGCTGCGGCGTGGCTACAAGACCTCCCCATTTTTCAACGTAGCTAACTAGCCATAGCTAGCCGACCGGAAGTTTAAAGACAAAGCGGAAGCCAAGACATTTTAAAAATGGGCGGGGCTGAATAAGGTGAATAGTTGCCCAAGAAATGAAAACCGGCAGCTGATTGGACGAACGCGTCACATGGGTTTGTTTTCTCCGGAAAGTCAGAGCCAGACTGTCATGGCGGCCGTTCAGAATCTTATCTCATATTGTACTAAAATAGTTCACTGAAACATGTTTCTGAAAACATTTGAAGAGAGAAATAGGCCGTGCAGTTGCTGAATCTGTCTTCATTTCAGATCAACAAAGTTTAAAAGATTTTCGTCAGATTTTGAGAAACTCTAGTCAGGCTCACTCCTATGGGCTGAAATATGTGCCACCAGAAACTGAATTTGAATCATTTATATTTGAATTTGAATTGCTAAAGTTGAATAATTGCATTGAAAAACTGAATTTGAATCACATAATTCACATGTGTCAAACTCAAGGCCCGCGGTCCAAATCCGGCCCCTTGCAGATTTAGATCCGGCCCGTACATCAATTTGGGTTCACAATAAATTTTGGCCCGCCTAGTTGTGCGCCAAAACAAAAACACAGGAAAGTGTTTTTTAACCCTCAGGAACCTAAGGCCATTTTTACAATTCTTTTTCCGTCTGGTTTTATTTTCTAAAAAAGCTTGTAAAACATCAACCCTGTTGTCCACAGTCAATCAATGTACATCATTTTTTTCAGGAAAAACTGGGCTTTTAGAATATTTGAGCTGTAAAAAAAAAAAAAAAGAAAAAAAAAAAAAAAAAAAAAAAAAAAAGGGGGGGGGAAATTAAAAAAAAAAAGGGTGTGGTAAAAAAAAAAAAAAAAAAAAAAAAAAAGGAAAAATGAATCTCACAGATATTTATTAATATCACACACAGAACAATAAAAGCTAAGCCAATATCCTGTCTAAATCAGTTCCCATATGTCTTGGGTGTCAAACTGTGAAGAAATAAACATTATAACTTATAAAGTTGACAAAATATATACATTTTTTCAAAAAAAGTCCAGACGCTTTTGCCAATAATCAAAATAATAATGTTCAAATGTATTGATATCACACACAGAGAAATGGTACACAAGAATTTGTGTTGTCTAAAACAGTTCTCCTATATATTTGGAGTCATCCAGTGCAAAAATAAACAGTATGAACGTTATAACTCATATAAATGACAAACTATTTACATTTCTTCAAAAAAAGGCCCAAATGTATCCCAAATATCTAAACAGTGACGCCATTATCTCTCTTTTTCACTTTACTGTTTGTTCTCGCTTGGTTTTCGCATTTCCTACGGTCTTTGAACACACCTTTCCACTTTGTGTGACGGACGGACATGGATTCCCACTGATGAAAAACGTAAACACACTTGCAAAGCATCATGGGAGATTTATACTAGACGGCAAAACAGACCTAGCTGATGAAATGACCGAAAACGTGATAAATTATGGACATCGAGTGGATAAATCTTGGATGTAAGCGTTTGGATTTATTGCTGAACAACTCCAAAAAGACGCACGAGCTCCAGGCTGGATATAAAACCTTCTGTAAAGGCTACGAAGACAGAAAAGACATGACTGTGATCATTAGCTTATTAGCTATTAGCTGTTGAAATCGGCTAACAGCTAGCGGAAAAACTGACCGAAAATGAGATAAATTACGGACATCAAGTGGATAAATCTTGGATGTAAGAGTGTGGATTTATTGCTGAACAACTCCGTAAAGAGGCACAACTTCCAGGCTGGATATAAAACCTTCTG
>NC_053119.1:2263226-2295726 GCF_010015445.1 Perca fluviatilis | reverse complement strand
CTAACTGTCTGTCCCCTGAACACACTGTAAAAAACATCTCCTCACTATCTGCTAGCTGTCTGTCCCCTGAACACACTGTAAAAAACATCTCCTCACTATCTAATAAATTGAATTTATATAGCGCTTTTCATGGACTCAAAGTCGCTTTACAGGGCAGGGTAGATTATAAAAACATAACAAAACAAAACGAGCAAACAAAACAAGTAGAACAAAACAAGATACAGATGAAAAAGGGAGGGGGGCAGGTGGACTATGGGTAGGCTGAGGTGAAGAGATGGGTCTTGAGGCGGGACTGGAAGATGGTGAGGGACTCAGAGGTGCGGATCTCTTGGGGAGGGAGTTCCAGAGCCTGGGAGCTGCTCTGGAGAAGGCTCTGTCCCCAAAACAGCGCATAGAGGTTGGACTTTTGGATGGAGAGGAACAGACGCTGAGGTGGATCTGAGGGACCGTGAGGGTTGGTAAGGGGAGAGGAGGTCAGTGAGGTATGAGGGGGCCAGATGGTGGAAGGGCTTTATAGGTGAGGACCAGGATTTTGTAGGTGATCCGGTGGGAAATGGGAAGCCAGTGGAGTTGTTTTAGGACTGGAGTGATGTGGTGCCAGGATTTGGAGCAGGTAATAGGGCGGGCGGCTGAGTTCTGGACCAGTTGGAGTCGGTTGATGTTGGTAGAGCTGATGCCGAGGGAGAAGTGAGTTGCAGTAGTCCAGTCGGGAGGAGATGAAGGCGTGAATGAGTCTTTCAGCAGCGGGGGTGTGAGAGAGGGTCTGATTTTGGCGATGTTGGGAGGTGAAAGAAGGAGGTTTTAATGACTTGACGGATGTGAGGCTCAAGGGAGAGGGTGGAATCAAAGATAACGCCAAGGTTGCGGGCCTGGGGAGATGGGGAGACAATGGTGCCGTCGATGGTGAGAGTGGGGTTATTGGTTTTGCTGAGTGTGGATTTGGAGCCGATCAAAAGGAATTCTGTTTTGTCGCTGTTGAGTTTGAGGAAGTTGTGTTGCATCCAGGTTTTAATAGCTGACAGACAGGAGTTGATGTGGGAGAGGGGAGGATTGTGGGGGATTTGGTGCTGAGGTAGATCTGGGTGTCGTCAGCATAGCAGTGGAAGTCCAGGTTGAAGTGTCGGAGTATCTGACCAAGAGGGAGGATGTAGATGATGAAGAGGAGGGGGCCAAGTCCGGAGCCCGGGGAACACCTTGAGTGACTGTGGCTGTGGCAGAGGTGTGGTTGTAGAGAGAGAGATGAAATGGGATCTGTTGGAAAGGTAGGAGTGGAGCCAGCTGAGTGCAGTACCGTCGATACCGAGGTCTTTGAGTCTGGTGAGCAGGATGTTATGGCTCACAGTATCGAAGGCTGCACTCAGGTCGAGGAGGATGAGGATGTTGAGGGAACCGGTGTCAGCAAAGGTGAGGAGTCGTTGAGGACTTTGAGGAGAGCGGTTTCTGTGCTGTGTAGGGGGGCAAAACCAGATTGGAGAGGTTCGAATAGGTTATTGGCAAGAAGATGGGTTTGTAGTTGTGAGGGCCGACTATGCGTTCCAGGGTTTTAGACAGAAAGGGGAGGTTGGATATTGGGGTAGTTGTTGAGAGAGGAGGGATCCAGACCAGGTTTTTAAGGATTGGGGTGACAGCGGCAGTTTTGAAAGCAGAGGGGACAGTTCCAAGGGACAGTGAGGAGTTGAAGAGGTTAGTGAGGTAGGGGCATAGGACCGGGAGGCAGGACTTCAGAGTGGAGTAGGGAGGGGGTCAAGGGAGCAGGTAGTGGGTTTGGAAGAGCTGATGAGTTTGGAGATTTCAGGAGGAGTGACTGGGTTAAACTGGGAGAGGAGGAAGTGTGGAGGAGGGGTCGGGAGGTCTGGAGGGATGGAGAGAGGAGGGTCCAAGGTAGGTGCTGGAGTAGATCCTGGAAGGTCAGATACAGGGGATAGGGATTTGTAAATGAGATTGATTTTGTCAGTGAAAAAGTGGAGGAATGAGTTGCAGAGATCCGGAGTAGAGGTAAGGGAGGCTGTTGGTCCGAGGCTTGATGAGGTTGTTCAATGTGGAGAAGAGGGTTCTGGGGTTTTGGCAGGGGTCGGTGAGGATGGTGGAGAGGTAGGCAGATTTGGCAGCAATGGGGGCATCTTTGTAGGCGATGAGATGGGATTTATAGGCTTCATGATGGACTGTGAGGGATGATTTCTTTGTCAGACCGTTTGGCGGCCGTTTTGTTTCATTTTTCGGAGTGCAGGTGTGTACCAGGGTGAAGAGGTGTTAAAAGTGACGAGTTTTGTTTTGAGGGGGGCCAGGGTGTTGAGGGAGGTAGACAAGGTGGAGTTGAGGTGGTCTGTGAGGTCATCGGGTGAGGTGAGGGTTGAGTCCAGGTGGAGAGTGGTGGAGAGCAGGTCAGAGATGGTGGGGGATTGATAGATTTGAGGTTTGCGAAGAAGGTGATTTCTCTGAGGAGGCGGGGGCGTGGGGTTGGAGAAGGGATGGTGAACCGTATCAGTTTGTGATCAGAGAGGGGAAAGAGGCATGGATGGAGGTCGAGCACTGGTTGGTTGGTGGAGCAGACCAGGTCGAGGATGTGACCTTTTCATGGGTGGGGAATGTGACATGTTGGGTGAGAGAGAAGTTATCCAGTAAAATTTTGAATTCTGATGAGAGCTTGCGTAGTGGGAGTCCATGTGGATGTTTAAGTCACCGAGTAGCAGCAGACGTGGAGAGAGAGATGAGGCTAGTGTGAGGAGTTCAGTAAAATCAGAGAGGAAGGAGGGATTTGGTTTAGGTGGCCGGTAAATGAGGGATGACTGTCATGGAGGAAAGAGTTTTGAAGGCGAGATATTCAAAACGATGATACTGAGGGGGAGGGTGAGTTCTGTGATCCGGAAGTTCTGATTGAAAATGACGGCGAGGGCCCTCCACGGTGGGGAGGGGCGGGTTTGCAGATGTAGTTGTAGCGCCAGGGGATGCTTGGTTGAGGGAGAAGAATCGTTGGGTTGTTGCCAGGTTTCGGTGAGCAGAAGGAAGTCAAGAGTGTTGTCGAGGATTAGTTCATGGAGGACAGGGGCTTTATTGTTGCGCGTTCCGGGTGTTGAGGAGGGCAAAGTTGGCATGGTGAGAGGGTGGTGGGATGGGGGCAGGCTGGAGAGATCTGAGGTTGTCCGTTAGCCGTGTGGTCGTTGGGGTGTGGGGGTATTGCAGTTGAGGGGGACAGTGAGCCGATTAGCAAATGATTGGAGAGTATGATTGAGTGTATGTGAAGTGGGGAAAGCACTGTAGTCCGGTCCGGGTTTCTGTGTAGCCTGATGATGCGTTCAGCCCTATGTGAACCAGTGGGTGAAGCATTCAGATGACGTGGGACAGGTGCAACAGAGCGTGCAGGTGACCAGATGGATGGAATGGATTGTCCGTGGTGGAAGAAAACAAACTTGCGGCGAGAGCTTCTGTGGATGTAGCGACGTCACGGCGTAGAAGTCGGGAGCTGTTTGATGACTGGGATGCAGGATGGAATGGAGTAGTTGACGAATTGGAGCAGTTGCAGAGTTGAATATTTGATCATGATGCGCCGGAGCGAGGGACCGGAGAGCTCCGTGATAGTGGTTAGCCGTGGGCTAGGAGCACAGAGGTGGAGGTGGAGATGGATGAATGAGGTGATTGCCAAAATGATCCACAGCATAACCGAAGGAGAGGAATGTCTAGTCTTGGTCGTTCGCATCTGGTGGAGGTTGCCTATGAGGAGGAGTCCAGCAATCGGGTTAGCCCCGAAGCAGCTAGGATTTGCCGCCACGCGTTTGGTGAACGGGGGCAGCTAGCTAGCGGCTAACCGACGAGGCAAGAGTCCGGTCAAGGAGCCCCAGGCGGCTTCGGGAACCAGCAGAGAGACTGTCCAGAGGTACAGAGGCTGTCCAGAGGTAGGGGGTACAGCGAACACAAACACAAGAGAATAGCAGACGAATAGCAGATGAATAGCAGACGGAGAAGCGGCGAATAACCAGCGCCAGCGTCCTCTCACGTCGGTTGGAGATGGATTTTCAGAATTCATCTCTGCTAGCTGCCTGTCCCCTGAACACACTGTAAAAAACATCTCCTCACTAGCTGCCTGTCCCCTGAACACACTGTAAAAAACATCTCCTCACTATCTGCTAGCTGCCTGTCCCCTGAACACACTGTAAAAAACATCTCCTCACTATCTGCTAGCTGCCTGTCCCCTGAACACACTGTAAAAAACGCGGTGTCTGTAGACAGCCCAGGGTCCACACACGCAAACAAAAAAAAATTGGTCCAACCTGGACCATGCAAACATACACAAACTGTGTTCCAGCGTTCAGCCAATAATGGACCATAAGGATTTTTTTTGGGGAGGAGGGTTATTGCGCTGAAGCACAGAAGAGAGGGGACGGGGGAGGAGCGAGCTAGTCTTCGTTTTGTTTGAAAAATACTTTGAACGTCAACAAGAAGTAACGTCACCCAACATCGATTAGAATTAATCGATGCTGAATTAAATGAATGAATTAAATGTTAATGTGTGAAGTAACACTGTTAAAGTGATGGTGAACATCAACAACAGCAGAGAGCAGAAGCCAACAGCCAAGTGTTATTTACATAAACTTCTGGTGTACTTACAAACTTTCCAATCCATCGTTTTATGAGTACATAACCTATTTGTACTACTGTAGACGTTTGGTATCATTTCGGGCATTATTAGTGGGGTCATGTTAAGAGACACTTCGGATCCATTAGCCCCTGCGCTTGGTTTGGTTTGGTTTGGTTTGGTTTATTTATGGATATAGAAAGACAACAAGGGGATCCAAGGGATAACATGTAAAAGCGAGAAACACTTTTTTCCAACATGGTCCCTGATGTAAGAGAACAGGACATACAGCACATGCAAACACATACAGTCCTAAGATTAAAACAATAAAAAATAAAACTACACATCAAAAAAACAGCTAAAACACCATGACCTACCAAACAAGCTAAACTATTCAGCTGATAACGCTACTCTAGCTAAATCTCTCAATATTCGACCCAGGTGAAAAAAGCTTCTGGGGGGGGTGTTTGGCTCGAGGTCATGGTGCAAAGGACCCTAGGGTGAACTACTCTGAACCATCACTTTAATGTTTTAGTTCAGCTCAACACTCTTAATGGAGCTTCATCATTTCACATCAAAACAATATTAGTTTTTGAATTTTAGTTCTGTACAACAATGAAAATCTGAATGATGAGATTTGAAACATTCTTTTGTTGAAAATCTTCAATTTGAATTTGGAAAGGAATTCATAAGAGGAACAAAAGGGTTGTTGTTACTCATACAGCTCCTCCCAACATGCAGGGGAACCACCTGTCAGGGGTAGGTCTCTGGGGGGGGGGTTACTCTCTATAAATACAGTACATACTGTATGTGATAAACAGTTGAGACACGTGAGAGCAGACAGTTGACTTCTCTGATAACTTCAGCAGACCTCGACACAATGGCAACCATAGTCGGAGGATACAGATAATGGACGCCACTGAGGAAATTCGGGAGATTTGTGATCAGGTGAGCTTCTCTCTACCTTCATTCTTCACAACCTCCACACCCAAGGTCTGAATTTACATCAGATTTATTTCCTTCATACACAGGTGAAGACCGATGTGGAGGAAGAGACAGGAAAGAAGTATGTGGAATTCAAAGCAGTTAAATACAGGAGTCAACCTGTGTCAGGAACCAACTTCCTTATCAAGGTAATTAGATATGTCTTTAATATACAGGTTGAATTATTAGTGACATGATGTTGAACCATGGCAGGTCTGTTTGTGTGTGTGTGTGTGTGTGTGTGTGTGTGTGTGTGTGTGTGTGTGTGTGTGTGTGTGTGTGTGTGTGTGTGTGTGTGTGTGTGTGTGTGTGTGTGTGTGTGTGTGTGCAGTTGAACATGGAAGGTCTGTGTGTGTATGTCTGTGTGTTTGCGTGCGTGTGTGTGTGCAGTTGAACCATGGCAGGACAGTAGACACCAGTCAACCACGTCCTCACCGCTCAACAACACCAGATCCATGTGTTTAGACGTCTAATTTTCCTCTTTTCTTCTTGCAGGTTCATGTTGGAGAAGAGAACTACATTCATCTGATAATCTACCGAGATCTCGGAGGAAATGTTTCTCTGACTAATGTACAGAGTCATCAGACCAAAGACAGCCCCCTCCAACCTTTTTAGAAACTGATCCCAGAACCAGTCTCACCAGTAAAATACTAGTATTTCTTTGTGTGTCTTTATAGGGTATCTTTATAAAAAGATAAAACTGTCACACTAGCCCTGCAGCCGATTCAACATGTAGCTATAATAATAATAATAATAATAATAATAATAATAATAGGCGCAAAAGCTACCCAGTGTTTCCTCTATGTTGATTCCTGCCGCCACAGTATCAGAAATATGGCAGACGCACAACAGGGTTTCCGCTATGTACATGTAATATATATAAAGTCATAATTACACGACCATGGGTGTCAGTTTGGTTTGAAATGTGCTGGGGACAGAGACGCATTCGGAAATGCATTTCCAGAAGTGCTGGGTACAATGACGCTTTTTTTTTCTCTTTCGCACAGCTCATATTTTGAAAGACGCTGTCCTGTAGCTTACTAATGAATAAAAACGTGGTTCAATGTACGTAAACAATGAACAATGATAAGCAAATTTCTCTCTCATATTGCTCCTCATAACCACTGAAAACTGTCAAAAAATCAAACCTAAAGTCCTATTATTATTATGGCCGTTATCTGACATTAAGCGTTTCTGCTTCACATTTTCAGCAGGGCAGCGGAGCGGCTGTGGGTTGACTCCCCACGGTTCTCATGGGCTTTATAAGTCCTAACGTGAAAAAGATTAACGTGGTTTAATGTAGCTAAACAACCATCAATCACCACATTTCTGGTCAGTTTTCAGTGGTTATGAGGAGCAATATGAGAGAGAAATTTGGTAATCATTGATCATTGTTTAGGTATAAGCTTTTTCCTCGCCATAGGTGCCAGTGAAGAAGAAAATGCTAATGTGAGATAAATTATCATTGGATTTCGGTTTAGTTCTTTTGACAGGCTTAAGTGTTCATTACAAAATATGGCCATGAGACATTTCAACCCAGTATCACGGCCTGTGGGGATGGAGATTGTTGTGAATTTTTGGCATCTGTCACTCAAGAATTATATGTGTTATGGACTTCTTCTTTTTTTTTTAACTAAATTGAGCTCAAGGTTTTCAAAAAAAGTGGTGGGTACAAAATGACTCATAACGAAATCTGGTAGGTAGCCTACGCGTACCCACTGTCCCCACTGAAATCGACGCCTATACGAGTCTACAGAGCCGTGTGCTCTACTGAACTCATCATCCTCTCTCTCGCCAAGTCATGGCAACCAGATAAACAACAGGGCCAGTAGGCTACACCTGTCAATCTCAGGCAAAGTCACAACCAGCGACGAAAGCTGCAACTTGAAATCCGCACTCACTCAGCTGGTGGTGGCAGCCTGGCAGGACCTTCTGAACTCTGTGGGGACCTGGTCCACTGTTTAACAAATAGCGGCGCAATTTGTTGGAGGGTTATCCTGGTAGTTTCTCTGCGGGAGAAATACAAGGTGTGGCGTGTGAGCGTGTGAGCGTGTGAACGGGTTGAAATGCGTGTGTCTCACGCCCAATGCGTGAGACTTGAGAGCCCTGCACTCACCGGACGGCAGCTAGAAGCTAACCGCTATCAGCTAGCAGGGCAAGCTACCCACCAGCAGGATCGAGACAGGGACCAGGGTAGGTGAATTTAAACAATGTCTGAGTTGAAAATGCATCTTGTTGTCACATAAGGACCCTGTTCATGTTGCACAGACATTTCAATTGCATTTTGTGTCTGTTAAGAGGCACAAAGGCACTCTAAAACTTGCCCCGACAACCGCTGTTTTAGCTGAGTGGAAGCTCATACACCTAGCTGCAGCTTCTCCGTGTTGACTGCACCGATTCAGGTCGGCTTTCTTTCAATCGAAAGTACACACATGTTTATAGCGATGAAGATTAATGTAAAAATTGGCTGGAATTCTCCTTTAATATCTAAAATGAAAATCCATTGTATTTTTTTATATGCTGGGGCAAGACCATCCAATACGTATCTGCTACATCTGAAGTATGTTGGTTTACCTTCTTTAATCATTTTTTTCTTCATCTCAGATTGTCATTTCATCATGTGTGTTATATTATTCTATTTCTATACTCTTAGATGGTCACTAGATGACGCTGTTGTCAAACATATTATGTTCTAAACCATTTCCCTGGGAGTCAGTTATTTAGCTCTGGTTATATGTATGGATTTATATGTCCCGTCACACACACACACACACACACACACACACACACACACACACACACACACACACACACACACACACACACACACACACACACACACACACACACACACACACACACACACACACACACACACACACACACACACACACACACACATTTGAGAGGACATAACGTTTATTAACTCTAGGTATAATTTCACTTCCAAATCGGCAGAAAAAAAAAAAGTGTGTTAATTAAAAATGTTGAACAAAATGTTGCGTTGTCGACACAGAAAACACAAGGATTAATTCAATCTTTTATCATTTGAAAAATAAAAATGGAAATGTTTTGAAACGTGTATCCTGAAATGTATCCTGACTGAATGTTGATATCCATCCATCTTTGATTATCCTTCCTTTAATATTAATCTAAAAAATTCATAATTTCTGCTTTTTTAACTCAAGAATTAGGTATAATTTGCCATGAAAGATTAGTGTAGAACTAGTAATAAGTTGGTGTTCGTGGTGTTTATAAATAATATGAAACGTAAAAAACCCGCCAAAAGTGTCAAAACAAAAGAGACAAAAAAAGACAGAAACAGTGTTGATGTTTTTGAGCCGGGAGGACGACGAGAACATGGTCGATTAGAAGATAACCCAAGGGTTAAGAAGTCTGTGTCTACAGTCATCTCGGGGGGGTCTATTGCTCAAACCTAGCTGGTATAATTTAGACAACTTCCCCTTTTGACTAACATACTGAAAGGGCTTCCTGTCCTCTTTTGTCTCATCAGCTGACAGACTTCAGCTGATTGAGGGAATTTAAAAGTTTTAACACTTCTGCTTATGAATAGAAAAATGCAGAACAGATACACATATGGTTTCTGGGTCATATGGCTCTTCTTTTCAGACACTTTGACCCGTTTTAATAGACATTTTTCTGTGTGTCTGTGTGTGTGTCTCTGTGTGTGTGTCTATGTGTCTCTGTGTGTGTGTGTGTGTGTGTGTGTGTGTGTGTGTGTGTGTGTGTGTGTGTGTGTGTGTGTGTGTGTGTGTGTGTGGAAGATCCTCACTGCTCAAAAACAAAAGATCAACATGAATACATGTGTTTAGACGTCTAATTTCCCTCTGTTGTTCTTACAGGTTCATGTTGGAGGAGAAGACTACATTCATCTGATCATCTTCCGAGATCTTCTGAATAAAGGAGGAAAGGTGTCTCTGACTAATGTAAAGAGTCATCAGACCAAAGTCAGCCCCCTCTAACCTTTTTAGAAACTGATCCCAGAACCAGTCTCACCAGTAAAATCCTTAAAGGCTGCAGTCTCATGTTAAAATCTTCTGCTCCTTTATTCTGAAATGATTTAACATTGATTTTGAATGTTTTAACACTGAGAGATGAAGACATTTGGTGGAATGCACTTAGATTAAAGCTTTAAAATGATTTATATTTCCTTTACAGAATTGATTTTCCTGTTTGCTCACAATGTCCTTAAACCTCAAATAAATATCCTGCCACTATCCTACAGTGCTGCATTTCATTGTCTTTGTACTTGTACTCTGCACAATGACAATAAAGAATCTAATTCTATCTAATCTAATCTTGTGATAATAAAAAATAACATGAATGATTCCATACAACCTTCTTAAATATAATAAATGATTTCAAAACTGTATCCTGACCAGTGTTGCCACAGTTACTTTACAGATTACTTGATTTTAAAAGTAATGAGGTTAGATTACAAGTTACTTTATTAGTTACATTCAGCAGCTGCCGACAACCCCCCCACAGCCTCAACATCACCATGACAACCGGTTTACTGTGAGGCAGCTCAGCGTGGCCAGTAGTAGGATCTGGTTTATTATGGCACCAAAGAGAGCCAGTCAGCCGTGTTTAAGGGCAGCATTTCCTCTACAACATACTGACCCACCAACGTCTTCAACTCTCCTCCACTTACTGGTTTATCACTGAAGTCCAGCTTTATTTGTTTGGGTGGTGGGGGGCCTCCTGCTCTCTGCTTCGCTCCACCTGGTGGAACTTGCTCTCTAAGTTTGACTGCAGCGCTGAGACTCCAAATATTTCTTCAAATCTGACGTAGTCGCCACCAGCACAGAGTGAACAACCAACCTTAATACTGCCGTCTTTAGCTGACCCAAACTCTAAACAGTGACTGGATCTCATCTCTCTCCTCCCTCCATTGTTGTTTACGTTTGTGTCGCTGCGTGGTAACGTGACCTGTCCTCACGCTGAAAACGTGACTTCACTCCCCGAGACGCAAGAAGAAAGCAAAAATATATATTTTTACTAAGGAAAATGACAAATAGTAATTTTAATCTGATTACTGGTTTGGAAATAGTAACGCGTTAGATTACTCTGAAAAAAGTGCTCAGATTAGAGTAACGCGTTACTAGTAACACGTTACGTGGCATCACTGCTCCAGCGTATTCGGGTGTGGTATCAAAAAGGCTGAACTGAAGCTGACCTGTAAGCTAAAAGCATGATGTTGTGATCCGAGTTCCCTAAACGGGGCAGAGCTTTAGATGAGAAGGCGTCCTGGATATTTCCATAGCACTGGTCGAGCCAGGCTGTGTTGCAGGTGGGACAGGTGACATGTTGCTGGTATGTGGGTAAGTGCTCCTTTAGGCTACTTAAATTGAAGTCTCCCATCACAAAGTTAGCAGGATCTGGAGCCTCTGACGTACTAAATGACTTGGTTCAGCCTCATGGTGAGGGCCAACACGTTATTGGTTTATGGCTTAATTAACCCACGGTATTACAGCGTATAAAAACACACATTAAAACAAACGAATAAATACCGGTAGGAGACGTGCAGGGACCATGTCATTGTGATGGTTGGGGTCGGCTGGCTGTTAGTCTCTGTTTATTTTCCTCTGTTGTTTTTTTTCTGTTTGCTCTGTCTCTCTCTCTCTTCCTGTGTCTCTTTTGGCTTTCCCTCCTCCCCTCCTGCCTACTGCCTGCCAGCTGACTACACACACCTGTTGCCAATCACCAATCACTGCTCTCCGCCACACACACCTGTTGCCAATCACCAATCACTGCTCTCCGCCACACACACCTGCCGGCCATCTACAATCAAGCACAGTACTTCAACCCCGGTCCAGCAGATCATCGCCGCTGAATTGTTGCTTCAGCTCCACTGGTGACACTCGCTGTTTTTTGATCATGCAGCCTACTCTGTTTTCACCTGTCCTTTTACCATTTCTTGTCTTACCCCTCTTTGTGTTTTGTTTTCCGCAGTATCCATCTCCACGTCTCCCGTATCCAGTCAGCTGGCCTCACCATTAGTGGTGGGCAGATCGAGGCTTCGTGAAACAATGAAACAGTTGAAGCAAATCATATTGTGTCGAGGCTTCGAAACAATCCGACACCGTCTCAACGATGACACCTAGTGGTCACTGGCAGGTGTTGATCTGAAACAACCTCGACAACGAGCCATTAAAAAAAATATGTATTATTGTATTTTTCTGATATATATGTGAAGCTTGTAGACTCCTCACTGTGCATAATGTTATTTTGGTCATGAAAAATGAATATTAAAAGAAATCAAGCCACAATGTCTCACTTTTTTATAGATTTATATTCAAAATATTAATTTCTCTGCTGTGGAAGGACTTAGCCTACTTCTTTTTTTACACATAATTTCTCCAGCCTTTAAAAAGATCCTCTCACAAGGGACACTTGTTGCTGGCATGCAAAGATATTTTTTAGCAAGTACATACAAATGAGGAAAGATTACTGCTCTCTCTTTCCAGTAAGTTAGGGGATCAGGAGTTCTGGGCAAAAATGCACAGTTGAGGTCTTTTTTCACTTCCACTGTGGCATCAGCTATAGCATTATGTATCATCTGGGTTTTACAGATATCACATAAACTGTCCTGTGTTTCTACTGGTGTTGATGTTGATTATGATGGGCTTGAGGCCTGTACTACGAAGCAGGATCAACTTGTCCTGGATCTCTTTCAGTAATCCGGCTTCACCTAACCTAACAACCGCGGTCCCGCATAACCTGTACTACGACGCTGGTTATCAACTCGTTCAGTCAACTCAGGGTTTCCCAATCTAGAGACGCGCGTTCACATAAAAGAGGCGGGGTTTGCGCACCACGACCAATCACAAACATCTACCAGAGCCGCATATTATATATAAGAAGAGCACATTATAATTCTACATAAATATGAAGAACACAGACACGGTTTTACCGGGAAAACGCAATACAGTCGCTGCTTCCTAAAACAGGAAGAAAAGCTGGCAAAAAAATAAATAAATAGCCGACGCTGTAGATGTTTGAATCACAACGCTTATTAATATCACTTCCTCATCAGTCAAGACCAAGATCTGACCATAATTACACTTGTGCTTTCCATAAACTGTCGTTGCTTTAGCCTGTTATTTCAGTTGCAACCCTGGCAGTGGAAGCGACCGTGAGAGCAAATAAAAAATATAAAAACATAATTCAAACCGATGTGCGCATTGGCGACACACGGCTCAACAAGCAGATATGTAATTCCCTCCCATTAATATATATATATATATATATATATATATATTATATATATATATATATATATATATATATATATATATATATATATATGATCTTCTAAGAACAGTGACGCCGTTATCAATCGACCTATTGATTGGTCAGTAGGCGGTGCTTTAACACCGGTTGATCTCTGATCTCCAACTTAACCTGCTCCCGACCAGGTTAGGTGTTCAGCATGAGTTACCACGGCGATTGAACCCGATAACAACTGATCCACCTTCGTAGTACAGAAAATCCTGGGTTGAGCCTTAAGTTAGCTCGTTAACGCCAAATCCTGCTTCGTAGTACAGGCCTCTGATGTTGACATTTGTGGCTCTGAATGAAAATTAAAACGGAGCTTCCATATCTATCTATCTATCTATTAATGTGTCACTGTATGTATACTATGTCTGTCTCTAGCCTATCAGTCAATGTGTAAATTTAAATGTAAGCCTAAATATAACTAAACAAATCGCACTATAAATGTCACTATATCACCAAATATCAGCTATCTCAAAATCAAACTCCTCTCACAAAAACCCAAGAGCTCAAGATGTATTGACTTCACTTTATACAGATGTGCGATTGTGTGGTCTGTTCCCTGTCAATCAAACTCTGATTCGCCGGACCATGCCACCTGTCGAAACCCTTGTGAAACACTCCGATGCTTCATTTAGCCGTAGTCACGTGACATGGGTGTTTTGAATCACGCTTCGGATCACTGTTTTCGAAACATCTGCGCTTCGGGATCTCAACAAAGCTTCGGAACGTCAGTTTCGCGTCAGCCATCCCTACTCACCATCCAGTCCTCCTACCACGGGACCTCGTTCCATCCTGCCTCCATCTCCCCATCCAGCCAGCCCCTCCTCGGCTCCTTGGTTCCCCCGCTCCGGTGTCTCCTCCTCGGGTCTTCAGCCCCGGTTTCTCCTCGAGCTCCCCGGCCATCCTAAGTTTTCCCCCTTGTGTCCCTCGCCCTCCTAGATTCTGCTACGAGTACCTCACCATCCTAGGTTTTCCCCTTGAGTCTCTCACTCTCCCGGTGTCCACCCCTGAGTTCCTTGCTAACCTTTTGTTTGTTTGTCAAAAAACTTGTTACGTATTTTTGAGCCTTTGCGTTTGAGTCCGTTCTGTCCCCCGTAACAGTCATTCATCGTTTTTATTTAGGTGTGGTTTCTACAGAAGTGAACACTCTCTTTTTCACATTTGTTAAAAGTTGCACAAGAACTGTTTTTTATTAAACTAGTCTCCTGTCTTTACTTGCTGTATTTCTTGTTGTTAAAATATGAAACAGTGCATTACAACCTGGTTGTTATGTTCCAGGTCTCTATAAGTGGAGTTAAAGGTTAGTTTAGTCTTGTTCAACCTGGACCCTGTGACTGATGGGAACAGTGGTGGGTCTAGGACCTGAAGATCTGATTATTCAGACACATGAAGAAAGTTCATGCTGTCATTATGAAATGATTCATTGAAATTCTGTGATAAACAATGCTGGGATTAGACTGGATGTTCTGAAAGGGTGTGTGTGTGTGTGTGTGTGTGTGTGTGTGTGTTAACTTAGTAACATGACATTACTGAACTGATTGTTATTTGTGTGAACTCCTACATAAGAATTAGACATTGTTTATTTGAATTAAATATTAATGTGAGAAGTCTACACTGTTAATGTTTTAGTTCAGCTCAACAAACTTAATGCTGCATCATCATTTCACATCGAAACAATATTAGTTTATGGAATTTTAGTTCTGTACAACAATGAAAATCTGAATTATTATGTACATTATTATTATTATTATTATTATTATTATTATTATTATTATTATTACTTCAAAAATAATTTGGAAAGGACTTCATCAGATGGGTTGTTGTTCCTCCTCCAGCCCCACCCAACATGCAGGGGAACCACCTGTCAGGTGTTACTCTCTGGGGGGGGGGGGCAGGTTACTCTCTATAAATACTGTACATGCAGATGTGATAAACAGTTGAGACACGAACAATCAGACAGTTGACTTCTCTGTTAACTTCAACAGGCCTCGACACAATGGAAGTCCTACTCGGAGGATTCGGTCCGACAGAGGACGCCACTAAGGACACTCAGTGGCTTTGTGATCTGGTGAGTTTATATCTACCTTCATTCTTCACAACCTCCACACCCAAGGTCTGAATTTACATCAGATTTATTTCCTTCATACACAGGTGAAGTCCGATGTGGAGAAAAAGACAGGAAAGGATTATCAGGAATACAAAGCAGTTAAATACAGGAATGAAATTGTCCTTCATTTTGTGACAGGAACCAGCATCCTTATCAAGGTAAATAGATGTTTTTAATATACAGGTTGAATTATTAGTGACATTCTGTTGAACAAAGGCAGGTATGTGTGTGTGTGTGTGTGTGTGTGTGTGTGTGTGTGTGTGTGTGTGTGTGTGTGTGTGTGTGTGTGTGTGTGTGTGTGTGTGTGTGTTAACCACGTCTTCAGTGCTCAACAACACCAGATCAACATGAATCCATGTGTTTAGACGTCTAATTCTCCTCTTTTCTTCTTGCAGGTTCATGTTGGAGGAGAAGACTACATTCATCTGGAAATCTACCGAGCTCTTCTGCCTCACATAGGAATGGTGCCTCACACTAATGTAAAGGACAATCAGACCATAGACAGCCCCCTCCAACCATTTCAGAAACTGATCCCAGAACCAGTCTCACCATAAAATCCTTAAAGGCTGCAGACTAGGGGTGACCCCGAATAGTCGAAGAATCGATGCATCGATATGCGGAGGCTGATTCGACCATCAATCTCACAGTCAAATCTTCGCAGGTGTTATTATCAAACGAGGATCATACCATTTTGGCAATATGGGGGTGCTCAATGTCTAATTTAATTTCACACAGAACTACTGGTTTTGTACGGTTATATTAACTTATATACAGCCTTTAATTATGATCATGCTGTAAAAAGAAAGAAAGAAGCGTTCAATAAATATTTTTTACGTGTGTGTGTGTGTGTGTGTAAATCCAACCACCCCTGTGACAGATTTAAATTTCACTTTCCCTGATCCGTGACAGACAAGGAGCATCTTGGCGGCCGGGATTAACGTTACTTAATGTCTGGAAAAAGAAAATCTAAAGTGTGGATGCACTTGGAATGGTAAAAGATGATCCAACAAAGTAAAAGGCAAGTTGTGCCAACAGCTCATGTCCTACCACTCGTCAACAACAACAAGTTTGTTACTTTCATATATAATGGCGCTTTTAATTTACGAATAGCAATATCATATATTGGGACTTAAAATAGATAGATTTTTTCTAGATCCAAAAAAGGAAAAGAGAAATCAGGGACAAACTTGCAGAGTTCATGAGGCCAGTGAATGTTGTGGACGGTGAAGGTTTTTAAGAATTATTGTACACACACACATAGATGATTCGACTATCAGTCGACTATAGAAAGATTCGACAATTCTGATTTGAATGTGTAAATCCTTAGTCAGGGACACCCCTACTACAGTCTCGTGTTAAAATCTTCTGCTTCTTTATTCTGAAATGATTTAACACTGATTTTGAATGTTTTAACGCTGAGAGATGAAGAGATTTGGTGGAATGCAGTAAGATTAAAGCTTTAAAATGATTTATATTTATTTTTCCTGTTTGCTCACAATGTCCTTTAACCCCAAATAAATGTTTTGCCACTATCCTACAGAGTTTGTGACTTATTTATTATTTACTAGAATTGATTTTCCTGACACTGGACGTTTTCTCAACCCTCATGTTGTCCTCGGCTCAAATTTGACCCAATTTCTAAACTTAACTCTACATAAAAATATGGTTTCTTTCAAGATAAATGCCCCAAAAACAACAAGAATGATTCCATACAACGTTCTTAAATGAATGAATTTTAGGGGTTTTATTTAATTTAATAGAATCCATTTTCTTCCCAGACCAAAGATGTGATTATTTGTTGTTTCAAAACTGTATCCTGACTTAAACTGTTGAAGTATAATCCATCAACAAACCTTCCTCTGATTTTAATTAGTCAAAATAATGCATAACTTACTGCTTCTTTCACTCAAACATCTGATCTCATTTCATAAAAATATGGTTCATGTACCATGAATTCCAAACATCAGTGTAAAACTAGTGGGAATAAGTTGGATGGAAGGTGGAACATAGAGTTGTGTTAAAAGGCCAGTGGTGGCCTATGGGGTTAAGGAAGTGGGCTTGGCACCCTGAGGTCTTGGGTTCAATCCCCAGACAGGATAACATCTGGGAGGGGAAAGTGAAAGATTACCACCACTGAGGTTCCCTTGAGCAAGGCCCTTAACCCCAACTGCTCAGTGGCAGCAGATCAGACATCATGTGTGTTGAGTTGTTGTCGTGGGCAGCTTCCAGGTGTGAATGTGAAACTGTTCTCAACTGACTGTGTGTGTGTTCCAGAGATGTTCACAAGTGATATTTTGGAATTCCAAGTCGAGTCTCAAGTCTCTGCCATCTGATCTGTGTTGAATGTTAAATCTTAATAATTTCTAAAATAAGTCCTGTAGCTACCATCCAGTCCAGTATCAACATTAGTTGTAGGATAACCTTCTGGGTTCTACTTAACACATCCCTCTGGTTTCCATATATTTGTACTTTTGTTTTCTTGTTTCATACTACTGTATGCAACACTGTACTACTCTTACAAACGTAATGTGCTGTAACATTACATTGTTTTTTACTGTGCACTTTTCAACCCGTCTCAGCTGATTGGAACATTTACTTACTATACTTACTATTATATTATCACTGGAATTTACTGTTCATTATATTATATTATATTGGTGGGAGCGGAATATATCGCGCTGACAAGGGATCACTGGACTTAGCAATCACAATGAGATTGGTGTTGTGGCACACATCACTGACTGTGAGTGGAAACTCCAGTCATTTCCTTTAACAATGCTAAAAACAGACAGCAGGCATTCTGCCGATGCCTGCCCCCAGCAGTTTTTGTCTGTGGGGAGGCATGGGGATCAAAAGATCACCACACTCAGCACAGACAGCACCCGAAACACGATTGCTGCGACGAGAAAGCTTCCATATGAGCACATGCCTTGCGTTGCTCATACAGTATATGTACATGTATATATATTTTTTATATTTTTTTACAGAAAAGCACTTTTGCCGTATCGATACTACAAGGGAATAATATTATCTTTGTTTTTAAAAAAACACTACATATCAGAATTAACAAATATTTGTCTCACATGCATTTTGTGAAATATCAGCATTATAACATAGTTAAAGAACCAGATTCATCATCAGCATTCACCAACAGTGAAGATACCATGTGGCTGATGGAGCTCCAGATGATGTAGAGAACTAACCTGTTGATTGTTACCAATCAATGATTTGATGAGTCAGAGTAGAAGTGAGAATAACATGTTTTATTAATAGTTCATCTTGCCAACAGAAAGCTTTTCATAATGTGGAGGAGGAAACAATATAATAAATCTGGCCTGAATAATCTCTCTGAAACAAAAAGCTTGAACTGACTTATGTAACAAAAGAACCTTAAAACAACGTGGTGAATGTAGACCAGGGGTCTGCAGCCTTCAGTCCTCTCCTCAGGCTCCCTGCAGCTTTCACAAACTCTTATATTATTTATTGTTGTTAAAGGCTTAAAGTCAGCTGTGTTGACTGTCCTTAGACTAGCTATGGATCCAAATAAAGAAGTCTCTTTAGAGGACAGATGAATTTCTGCTGGGTTATCATTATCGCTGATTGATCTGCAGAGAGAAACTATCTTCATTTTAAGCTCAAATATGTTTTGCAGCTCCAGAAAGATTTATTTTAGTTTTTGGGGCATATTGGGCCTTTATTTGACAGGACAGCTGTAGACAGTAAGGTGTAGAGAGAGAAAGGGGTTACATGCGTAAAGATAAGGCGGGAAGGACTGAGCCTTTTAAACATGGAGCGCACGCTCCCAGACATATTTCTTTTATGTTTTTTGGGCCAGAAATGTCTCCATGGATAGTAAAGATATAGACCAAAGATTAAATGTACAGGGTACCTGAACCTCACACCTTTTTCTTTCCTTACCTTATTTCCTTACCTTTTTCACCTTTCCTCCTAACTAATAGTGAAACAACAGCTTCAGCAGCACCTTCGGCAGCAGCGTTTATTGTTTTGAGTTTCTCCAGAAGTTCAGACTTCTTTTTTTCTACCAGTTCACGATGCTCTTCGTCCAGCTTCTTCGCCTCTTCACTGTCCCTCACTTCGTACCAGTCCTCCTCCGTCTACACACCAAAGATAATATCAGAACATCAGGTGATGAATCATCAGTCGACAAGCACAAAGCTCTGTCTGTCCCAGGTTTCTCCCTAAAAGGGAGTTTTTCCTCGCCACTGTTGCACTAAATGCTCTTGGTGGAATTGTTGGGTCTTTGTAAATTATAGAGTGTGGTCTAGACCTACTCTATCTGCAAAGTACCTTGCCATAACTCTTGTTATGATTTGATACTATAAATAAAATTGAATTGAAATAGAATTGACTTCTCACCATATGTTTGAAGGCCTCTCCTTTGTAGTAGCTCTGTGATGATGGATACTTCAGTCCCTTCTCACTGAGCTCCTCCAGGCTCTCAGCCACCATGTGCAGCTCCTCTTCCTCTCCATCGAAGGCATACACCTTTCTGTTCTCACAGGTCATCAGGACCAGATCATACGGGTATGACGTCCCCTCCACTACTCCTACAACCTTCATGTTTACTATATCAGGAAGGTAGAATCCCCCCCACCCATTCAACTTTCCAACATTCCCTTTGTAAACGCTGTCTTCCAGGCCTCCTATCTTCAACGTGGCTCCAGCTGGATTCTTTAACCATTTCTGGTAATCTGGCTCTGCAACCCATCGCGGACAAGAGGAATTAGGATGGAACATGTCAAACACTAACCATAGATAGTTTTATGACGTGTGTAGTCTACCTTTTACTTTGGTGCGTTCCTTAATCAGAGCCGACAGCTCACCAGCTGACCTGAAAGGTAGAAAGTGATTTAACAACTAAAGAGAGTTTATAAAAACAGAGAGAGAGTTTTCAGGAGAGGAGAGTCTCCTCAGACAGCAACAATAACTTCTGCTGAATACCACCTGTCCCTTAACACACTACTGGAGCTGAGAAATACATCTGACTCACATCTTATTCTTTTTGTTTTATTAAATGTACTCTAATTATTCTAATTATTCATGAATATACTGTATAAGATATACAGACCTTCCTGTAATCTTAGGTTCCAACATCTGCTGTTAGTGTTTGATGTTTTATTATCAGCTGGAGGATGTTTTAACAGAAAGTTATCGTTCCAACACAGTCTCACTCCCTACTCGTCAAATGTCTGACGCATGGTCCAGGACCCCTGGCGTCAAGTTTCAACGAAAGAGGTCGAAGATAGTAATAATAATAAAATACAGTTTCATGTATTTGTCTCATGTAATGTGTGCTCCGTTATTATGGCCGGCCAACAGTACATGAGACAAAAACATCAAACTGTAATTTATTATTATAACTATCTTTATTGTTTAACTCCTCAAATACAACGTTAGAAAAAAAACATCAATATTACGAATATTATCTATTTGTATCTTCTTATCTGCTGAGCGGGACGTACTACGTCACTTCTGGAGTATTCCGCGGATTCGTTTAAACGTTATTATGGTTCATAACTTACTGGAACAAAACTGAGCAACGTGTTGTTGCTGGTGACACAACCACTGACTGTATATATGTATATATGTATATTGAAGTGATACTGACCACTGACTGTATATATGTATATTGAAGTGATACTGACCACTGACTGTATATATGTATATTGAAGTGATACTGACCACTGACTGTATATATGTATATTGAAGTGATACTGACCACTGACTGTATATATGTATATTGAAGTGATACTGACCACTGACTGTATATATGTATATTGAAGTGATCCTGGCGTTAAATACCCGCTGATGCAACACAGTCTCACTCCCTACTCGTCAAATGTATGACGCATGGTCAAGGACCCTGGCGTCAAGTTTCAACCAAATAGGGGTACCCTTAACGTCATTTTTCGACGAGGGGTCCGTCAGATAGACATTCATGTTATTCCCTCACCGTCGGATATCGACGAAAGAAAAAAACACGCCCCCAGCCCCTTAACTCGAAATCTGGGACAGTTATTATTGGTATTTTTAGCCCAATAACCGCTGTTTTAATCAACATTATTCACGAGATATTATCGTGGTTTATATGTATTTCTTTTAATGTTATTATTTCGGTCTATTTCGGCCAGGGAAGCTGGGTTGCTTTTTTGTTGATTTATATTTTTTAAACTATAACGCCAAATCTATCAACATTTATTTAGATGTTATCGTGGTATTCATTTCTTTACTTTAATAATATTATTTCGGTCTTATTACCGGTAAAATATTACAGTATATGCTGTAATACAGAAGATTACGATATGATCCGAGCTGGACGCATTCAAAGCCGATGTCCCCCAATGCAATGTGGCCGCGTTCATTTCAAAGAATCGGGCAGCGATCAGCTGGTCTTTAACGCCAGGATCACTTCAATATACATATATACAGTCAGTGGTCAGTATCACTTCAATATACATATATACAGTCAGTGGTCAGTATCACTTCAATATACATATATACAGTCAGTGGTCAGTATCACTTCAATATACATATATACAGTCAGTGGTCAGTATCACTTCAATATACATATATACAGTCGATTAGTTATCCTTCAATATACTATATACAGTCAGTGGTCAGTATCACTTCAATATACATATATACATATATACAGTCAGTGATCAGTATCACTTCAATATACATATATACAGTCAGTGGTCAGTATCACTTCATATACATATATACAGTCAGTGGTCAGTATCACTTCAATATACATATATACAGTCGTTGTCATATCACTTCAATATACATATATACAGTCAGTGGTCAGTATCACTTCAATATACATATATACAGTCAGTGGTCAGTATCACTTCAATATACATATATACAGTCAGTGGTCAGTATCACTTCAAGATATATATACAGTCAGTGGTCAGTATCACTTCAATATACATATATACAGTCAGTGGTCAGTATCACTTCTATATACATATATCTGGTGGTATATTAACATATATATTAGAGTTTTATATTACGCATATATATATCACAGTGATATCATTACATATAAGGTCTATACATATATCTGTGTTATATATATATACTATACATATATACAGTCAGTGCAGATACAAACTTATCGTAGTAGTAATCATATACATATATACGCTAAAATAATTATACAGAGTTACTTCAATTACATAATACAGTCGTGTCAGTATCACTTTACATATATACAGCAGGTCAGTATACTAAATATACATATACAGTCAGTGGTCAGTATCTCATATACTATATACAGTCAGGGTCAGTATCACTTCTATACATATATACAGTCAGTGGTATACATATATAGTCAGTGTCAGTAATTTCAATATACATATACGTCATTGTCAGTATCACTTCAATATACATATATACAGTCAGTGGTCAGTATCAATTCAATATACATATATACAGTCAGTGGTCAGTATCACTTCAATATACATATATACAGTCAGTGGTCAGTATCTTCTATATACATATATCAGTCAGTGGTAATATCATATATACAGTCAGTGGTCAGTATCACTTCAATATACATATATACAGTCAGTGGTCAGTATCCTTCAATATAATATATACAGTCAGTGGTCAGTATCACTTCAATATACATATATACAGTCAGTGGTCAATATCACTTCAATATACATATATACAGTCAGTGGTCAGTATCCTTCAATATACATATATACAGTCAGTGGTCAGTATCACTTCAATATACATATATATACAGTCAGTGGTCAGTATCACTTCAATATACATATATACAGTCAGTGGTCAGTATCACTTCTACATATATATACAGTCAGTGGTATATACATATATACAGTCAGTGGTCAATATCACTTCAATATACATATATACAGTCAGTGTCATATCCTTCAATATACATATATACAGTCAGTGGTCAGTATCACTTCAATATACATATATACAGTCAGTGGTCAGTATCACTTCAATATACATATATACAGTCAGTGGTCAGTATCACTTCAATATACATATATACAGTCAGTGGTCAGTATCCTTCAATATACAATACATGGTCAGTATCTCAATAATATATACATATATACAGTCAGTGATCAGTATCTTCAATATCATATATACAGTCAGTGATCAGTATCACTTCAATATACATATATACAGTCAGTGATCAGTATCACTTCAATATACATATATACAGTCAGTGGTCAGTATCACTTCAATATACATATATACAGTCAGTGGTCAGTATCACTTCAATATACATATATACAGTCAGTGGTCAGTATCACTTCAATATACATATATACAGTCAGTGATCAGTATCACTTCAATATACATATATACAGTCAGTGGTCAGTATCACTTCAATATACATATATACAGTCAGTGGTCAGTATCACTTCAATATACATATATACAGTCAGTGGTCAGTATACATATATACAGTCAGTGGTCAGTATCACTTCAATATACATATATACAGTCAGTGGTCAGTATCACTTCAATATACATATATACAGTCAGTGGTCAGTATCACTTCAATATACATATATACAGTCAGTGGTCAGTATCACTTAATATACATATATACAGTCAGTGGTCAATATCACTTCAATATACATATATACAGTCAGTGGTCAGTATCACTTCATATACATATATACAGTCAGTGGTATACATATATACAGTCAGTGGTCAGTATCACTTCAATATACATATATACAGTCAGTGGTCAGTATCACTTCAATATACATATATACAGTCAGTGGTCAGTATCACTTCAATATACATATATACAGTCAGTGGTCAGTATCACTTCAATATACATATATACAGTCAGTGGTCAGTATCACTTCAATATACATATATACAGTCAGTGGTCAGTATCACTTCAATATACATATATACAGTCAGTGGTCAGTATCACTTCAATATACATATATACAGTCAGTGGTCAGTATCACTTCAATATACATATATACAGTCAGTGGTCAGTATCACTTCAATATACATATATACAGTCAGTGGTCAGTATCACTTCAATATACATATATACAGTCAGTGGTCGATTATCACTTCAATATACATATATACAGTCAGTGGTCAGTATCCCTTTAATATACATATATACAGTCAGTGATGTCAGTATCTATTGATGTTTTTTTCTAATGTTGTATTTGAGGAGTTAAACAATAAAGATAGTTGTAATAATAAAATACAGTTTCATGTATTTGTCTAGGTTTAAACGAATCCGCGGAAGTGACGTGGAAATTCCACATCTCGTCTGTGAAAGAATGTTCCACGTTGTACGTGAGAATTTACACAATAAAATACTAATAATGAAAACATTGTGTTTTATATTTAGCACTTTGATTTGCCTCAACCTACAGTTGAGTGTTTAGAAATACAGCCTAATGGCTTGTTTGACTAATTTGCATTTGTTTTGAATTGTACTGTTGTGAAAAACAATAAACTATATACAAAGAGAAGCATTTTTTATTTTATTTTCCATGCATAGTTATTTAAAAACGCAATTTTCTAATTTTGCAGTTGATTAATATTAATAGCTAAGACTAAAGGGGAAAAACATGAGTATATTTATGTGTGGGACTTAGTTTGATTTAAAATCACACTGCATTATTAGTTGTTTTAAATAAATTACTTTTTTGAAATATCAATTTATTTTAGACCTAACATATTAATTATTATATTCAAAAGATGATCCTCAAATCAATCACCGTGGTTACAGCTTGTAGCTATCCTAACCTTTGTAGCCTTTACTGAGACTACCTTTTCAAAATTAAGAAGGGACTAGTTTTAAGAAGCATTTTCAGGAAATTAAAAGGATAAGCAGATTGTTGCTGAGGTTTTTGTTCACAGAGTAAGATGTATATAGCTTTGTTTGGGTATGTGTACATATACAACATGTGTTTTGGCATTTTTGGCACACTTCTACCTCAGCCCTACTGCACAAAGACAAAACTCACACATCTCATTCAACCATTTCACAAGCTGAGAAAAGGGTCATGACATGGGTCAGAGCAGTGGTTCCCAACCTTTCTTCCTTGGTGCCCCCGGATTCTCATGTCTAAGAAAAGCTGACCCCTTTGAAACTGAAGTTGAGGTAACTCTCGAGATAGAGCTGGGTCAGAGGGTATCAGAGGTCATAAATGATGAACCAATCCATCGGCTCTGCTCCTATAGGCCCAATGGTGTTCATATGGACAACACCTTTGGCTGGAAGGCCCGTGTTCAAAGTGTGTGTTATCATTTAGAGCAGACACTCACGGTGAATCAGATGGTTTATGTTATACAAGGCTGCATTACAGAGCATATTAATATGACTGTCATGAAGGTTGTGTAGAGGAATAGAAACCAGTCTCTCCAGGCAAGCACACAGAATATGGTCTGCTCTATCTTTATTCTCCATGCCAAGTATGAGCTCTTATCCTCTGGCAGAAGATATGGGTAAACTTAACATTTCTAAACTATAGGCCTAATATGGACCTACCTCAATTAAAACTTTAAATAAGGTTGCTTGAGATTGAGGGTGTGCAATAGCTTCATGATATGAAGCATGGTTGTGTTGCTCTTGTCACTGTTTGTGAAAGATGAGCAATAGATTGTTGCTGTGGGATGTGCTTCAGTCTATATATCCCTTTGTTCATGTTGTTTTTTATTGTAAGTATGTCAGCTGTATGATAAAACAATATGTCAAGTGTTATTTATGAAGCATTTGAACTCAAGGCAAATATCCCTCTCGGGACAATAAAGTATCTCCTGCTAAGTGGTCTCCATGATACTGTATGTAAAAATTAAAACGTTGTCATAGGACTATAGCAAACACATCGTTGGAAAGGTCTCAACCTGGACATTAACATATGTCAGTCTGAAGAGGATACATTACTCCTGCTTTGAAATATTGACCTCTGAACCTTGAACCCAGTACATGTATGAAGGCTTGTCATTTAGCAACAGAAGGTGCTACACACATAAGACCAGCTGTTCTAGAAAGCTCTGGACCTCAGCTGTCATGTAGCTATGGTCACCAAATTGTACCTACTGTAAGCACTGTCAAATATGGTAATAAGCTATTTTCACCTATTTAACGATTCGATTTTTAAAATCTGATGACACCAGTGTGTTCTCCATACCAAAAACCCCCAGAGTGCATCCAAAATTATACACTGCCAACTTCTACTTATGAGAAATATACCAATATACTTTAAAACTACAACTCCCATAAGAAACGCCACAGAAGCTGTTACAAAGCTTGAGCACTTGTAGTTTTTCCGAGGTGGGGGGGGGACTCGTTGGGCTCCTGTTTCTGCTGTCTGCCGTGAGATGGCTTGATTCCATTTCAGATTGAGGCCGAGCACACAGTACATGAGACAAATACATGAAACTGTATTTTATTATTATAACTATCTTTATTGTTTAACTCCTCAAATACAACGTTGTAAAAAAACATCAATATTACGAATATTATATATTTTTATCTTCGTATCCGCTGAGCGGGACGTACTACGTCACTTCCGGACTTTTCCACGGATTCATTTAAACGTTATTATGGTTCATAACTTACTGGAACAAAACTGAGCAACGTGTTGTTGCTGGTGACACAATCACTGACTGTATATATGTATATTGAAGTGATACTGACCACTGACTGTATATATGTATATTGAAGTGATACTGACCACTGACTGTATATATGTATATTGAAGTGATACTGACCACTGACTGTATATATGTATATTGAAGTGATACTGACCACTGACTGTATATATTTGTATATTGAAGTGATCCTGGCGTTAAAGACCAGCTGATCGCTGCCCGATTCTTTGAAATGAACGCGGCCGCATTGCATTGGGGGATATCGGCTTTGAATGCGTCCAGCTCGGATCATATCGTAATCTTCTGTATTACAGCATATACTGTAATATTTTACCGGTAATAAGACCGAAATAATATTATTAAAGTAAAGAAATGAATACCACGATAACATCTAAATAAATGTTGATAGATTTGGCGTTATAGTTTAAAAAATATAAATCAACAAAAAAGCAACCCAGCTTCCCTGGCCGAAATAGACCGAAATAATAACATTAAAAGAAATACATATAAACCACGATAATATCTCGTGAATAATGTTGATTAAAACAGCGGGTATTGGGCTAAAAATACCAATAATAACTGTCCCAGATTTCGAGTTAAGGGGCTGGGGGCGTGTTTTTTTCTTTCGTCGATATCCGACGGTGAGGGCCTAACATGAATGTCTATCTGACGGACCCCTCGTCGAAAAATGACGTTAAGGGTACCCCTATTTGGTTGAAACTTGACGCCAGGGTCCTTGACCATGCGTCATACATTTGACGAGTAGGGAGTGAGACTGTGTTGGCTGATCGCTACCCAATTCTTGGAAATGAATGGCCGCATTGCATTGGGGGATATCGGCTTTGAATGCGTCCAGCTCGGATCATATCGTAATGTTCTGCTCTGTCTTTGAGAAAATGGAAGCTCAGATGGGCTAATCAGGAATTTTCTCCTTATGAGGTCATAAGGAGCAAGGTTACCTCCCCTTTCTCTGCTTTACCCACCCAGAGAATTTAGCCCCCCCATGAGAGAGAGAGAGAGAGAGAGAGACATCATGGCTTTCAAATGAGCAAAGTGGCAGTTGGTCAAGTATTAGGGGACCACTAAGGTCTATATAAAAGAGACTTCAGATACAGTATTAGGGGACCACTAAGGTCTATATAAAAGAGACTTCAGATACAGTATTAGGGGACCACTAAGGTCTATATAAAAGAGACTTCAGATACAGTATTAGGGGACCACTAAGGTCTATATAAAAGAGACTTCAGATACAGTATTAGAGGACCACTAAGGTCTATACTTCTACTCAGTGGAGGGTTGGTGGTCCCAGTCCCACTAGAGACAGACTCAGTGGAGGGTTGGTGGTCCCAGTCCCACTAGAGACAGACTCAGTGGAGGGTTGGTGGTCCCAGTCCCACTAGAGACAGACTCCGTGGAGGGTTGGTGGTCCCAGTCCCACTAGGGCTGCCCACCCATCCTCATATCAACTGGGACCATGAACACATCACTAAAGGCTGAGACATATCGTCATAGCGATAGACTCAAACAGATTGTTTGTGTTAGTTTAAAGAACATATCAGTAGAAAACTAAACTATCGTCATTTTTGTTTTAGTGCTGCCTTTTATATTTAATATAATGTTCAATTTGTCCATAAAATAATGTTGGAAGTGATTTCCTTTTATTTTTTTAAATCAACAAGCAGTTTGTTTATAGAATACTGAAAGCAGCAGAAATTGAATACATGTTAATATCTCTTCATGTATCGTGAGTAATATCGTTATCACATATTTTCCTCATATCATGCAGCCCTAAGTCTCACCATGTAACATGCAACTTATTATTTACACTAATTCAATAGGTTTTGTCTATTATTAAGTATAACTTCATACTCTTTGTGTCTAATGATGACAGAGAGAGTTTGTTAAATAATTAAAAATGTTTTATAAAACTTCCCTGAACAGAACAGAAAACTGGTTCTTACTCGCAGGTCTCTGTCTCCATTCTGGGTCTCTTTAGAAAACTAAATGTGTTCAGCGTTAACAAATAGTGGTGGAAAACTACAATAGAATAAAATAGTAATATTATGACAGATTCTGGCTCCACTGCACTGACCCGCTTGTTGTACCGACCTCAGCCCCATTACCCCCTACCTCCCCCATCTGGTCCACGTCTGAGACCAGACCCCCATCAGAGACTCTTGGAACCAACAAGCTAACGTTAGCTTTTAATGTGCTAAATGTGCTGTTTTTACCGTAAAGTCTCTTTGAGAAGACTACCATATAAAGCTCTATATAAATCAAATGTATTATTATTATTATTATTAGTAGTAGTAGTAGTAGTATTATAAGAGACGAGAGGTCTGGTTTTCTTTCCTGATAACTGGTTGATTCACTCCGAGCTTGGCCACATCTTGCTCACCATGTCCATGGATTTATAATAAAACACCATGTTGAGATGTTATTATACATCCATGTGTTGTTCACACCACACACACCACACACCACACACACCACACACCACACACACAACACACCACACACCACAGACCGTGCCCACTCCACGGTCACAAGCATGAAGAACAACACAAACACAATCAGCACCTGGACCTTATAATACAGTAATATATACATCAGAGTCACAGACGGAGTAATCCTTCCAAAGGACAAGAAATCATTTAAGACCTTTGAAAACGAAATAAAAGACTTTTAAGGCCTTATTTTTTAGAAAATTAAATGTAAACTTTTAAGACCCTGTTTTGAGTTCTGATGAGAAAAAAACAAACAGAATTCTGACTCAGAACTCAAATACATGTTAAGCCTAAGCTTTCTTATATTTTTAAGTGCTTTCGTTTGAGTGGTTTAAAGTGGCATCACAACAAAGAAATCAGCAGAAACATATTCTCTCTTTGTTCTTTTCATCTCAAGTCAAATGTGAAAACTTAAACACGTTAACACTCAAACTTAAAGACAAGAAAGTCAAATTCTAAACAATGTTCAGTAAATATTCATCAGACCAGCTGGAATAAGATGTGTTACCTGATCTGAAGAGTAGACTGAAGGCTTCACTGTCCTCACAGAGATATGACAACAGCAGCTACATGGTGGAGACACACTTCAGATGTTGCATCATTACCCATCAGCCATCAGTTCAGGGGAAAACTGTGGAAGTATTACCATCTGGTGGTAGAAAACATCTCCTACAGGGAGAATAAAGTCAACGTGTGTGTGTGTGTGTGTGTGTGTGTGTGTGTGTGTGTGTGTGTGTGTGTGTGTGTGTGTGTGTGTGTGTGTGTGTGTGTGTGTGTGTGTGTGTGTGTGTGTGTGTGTGAGTGTGTGTGTATGTGTGTGTGTGTGTGTGTGTGTTAACTTAGTAACATGACTTTACTGAACTGATTGTTAATTAGTGTGAACACCTACATAAGACTTAGACATTGTTTATATGAATTAAATGTTAATGTGAGAAGTCTACACTGTTAATGTTTTAGTTCAGCTCAACACTCTTAATGCTGCATCATCATTTCACATCAAAACAATATTAGTTTTTGGAATTTTAGTTCTGTACAACAATGAAAATCTGAATGATGAGATTTGAAACATTCTTTTGTTGAAAATCCTCAAACAGAATTTGGAAAGGAATTCATAAGAGGAACAAAAGGGTTGTTGTTACTCCTACATCTCGGGGGCGGCTGTGGTTCAGTGGTAGAGCGGTTGCCTGCCAATCAGAAGGTTGGTGGTTTGATCCTTGCAGTCCCATGTCGAAGTGTCCTTGGGCAAGACACTGAACCCTGAGTTGCCCCCGATGCTGTGCATCAGAGTGTAAATGTGTGTGAATGATTATCTGATGAGCAGGTGGCTCCTTGTACGGCAGCCTCGGCCACAGTGTAGGAATGTTTGTGAATGGTGAATGGTTCCTGTACAATGTTAAAGCGCTTTGAGTAGTCGTCGTTATTCTGAAATGATTTAACATTGATTTTGAATGTTTTAACACTAAGAGATGAAGATATTTGGTGGAATGCAATGTCCTTTATCCATGCGCAGATTTTGCGGGGGGGCAGGCATGGCATTCGCGGCATGGCTCCAACCCAGCCGTGCCGCGAGTGGATGTCATGAGGGCGAATTGTTAAATTGTTACAATGTAACTTCAAATCTGCTTTAAAAAATAATGTTTACTTTACAGAGAAGAAGTCTTTGCACATATGGAGGAGTGTGTGTTCCAGTAAAGAGGTCAAGAGAACTGACACAAAGTCACATGACTAGTTATGACTAGTTATGATATCTTGCATTAGACAGATTCCTGCGTACTCGGCTGTGGTATCAAAAGGCTGAAGTGAAACTGACCTGTAAGCTAAAAGTAATGACTAATTCACCATGAGTACTTTGGGTTTATGTTTGATTAAAGCTTCCTCAAAACATCCCAATTCATGTCTTCAAATCAAATAAAATATAAGAACACACTACTCAAGAAATCAACTCAGGAAAGAATGTACAACAAGTAGTGAATACATATATCCAACCTACTTAAATAGTATATAAAATAATCATACTGTTTTCCCTTGGTTTGTGGAAGGGGTCCTCCCTTATGCAAAAATAAGTTTTTTCAATTAAAGAAAAATGTAATTTCAAATCATTTTGCACCATTATTACTACTAACACAGTCTATCTGTGTCTTAAACATATATATACACTACCAGTCAAAAGTTTGGGGTCACTTAGAAATGTCCACTCCACTCCATTTTAGACAGAATACCAGCTGAGATCAGTTGCATTGTTTTTGTAACCAGGGCAGCAGTTTTCAGATTACATTATGTACTTACTGAATTGAAAAAGGCTTCTCCAATGTTTTCTCAGTTAGCCTTTTAAAATGAAATTAGATTAGTAAACAGGGTAGGCCTTTGGAGCATTGGATGAATGGTTGCTGATAATGGGAAATGTAGATATTGCAATAAAGATCAGCCACTTCTTTCTACAGTCAGAACCATTTAGTAATTATATAAACTCATAATGTAATCTGAAAACTGCTGCCCTGGTTAAAAAAACAATAAAACTGATCTCCGCTGGTACTGGAATGGAAATTTCTAAGTGACATAGTGATATATATATATATATATATATATATATATATATATATATATATATATATATATATATATATATATATATATATATATGTGGCCTTGACAAACTGCCACTTTGCTCATTTGAAAGCCATGATGTCTCTCTCTCTCATGGGTTGGCCAAATTCTCTGGGGGGCAAAGCAGAGAAAGGGGAGGTAACCTTGCTCCTTATGACCTCATAAGGAGAAGATTCCTGATTGGTCCATCTGAGCTTTCATTTTCTCAAAGGCAGAGCAGGATACCCAGGGCTCGGTTTACACCTATCACCATTCCTAGCCACTGGGGGGCCATAAGCAGGCTGGGGAACTCATATTAAAGGTGCTCTAAGTGATGTTGGGTGACGTTACTTCTTGTTGACGTTACAACAAAACGGAGACTAGCACGCTCCTCCCTCCTCCTCATCTCGTCCCCTCCCTTCTGTGCTTCAGCGCACTAACCCCCCCCAAAAATCCTTATGGTCCGTTATTGGCTGAACGCTGGAACACGGTTTGTGTATGTTTGCATGGTCCAGGTTGGACCACTTTGTTTTTGTTGCAGTGTGTGGACCCTGGGCTGTCTACAGACACCGCGTTTTTTTACAGTGTGTTCAGGGGACAGGCAGATTGCAGATAGTGAGGAGATGTTTTTTACAGTGTGTTCAGGGGACAGACAGCTAGTGAGGAGATGTTTTTTACAGTGTGTTCAGGGGACAGGCAGCTAGCAGATAGTGAGGAGATGTTTTTTACAGTGTGTTCAGGGGACAGGCAGCTAGTAGATAGTGAGGAGAAGTTTTTTACAGTGTGTTCAGGGGA
>NC_053119.1:2240726-2253226 GCF_010015445.1 Perca fluviatilis | reverse complement strand
CTAATCTAATATAATGATTTGATACTATGGTTTCTTTCAACCTAAATGCCCCAAAATAACATGAATGATTCCATACAAAGTTCTTAAATGAAGGTATTTTAGGTGTTTTATCTCATTTAATAGAATCCATTTTCTTCCCAGACCACAGATGTGATTATTTGTTGCCATTAAAAATAATAAAATGGTTTCATAACCGTATCCTGACTAAATCTGTTGAAGTATGTGATAATCCATCAACAAAACCTTCCTCTGATTTTAATTATTCAAAATAAAAAATAATTCATAACTTATTGCTTCTCTCACTCAAACCTTTGATCTCATTTCATTAAAATATGGTTCATGGACCATGAATTCCAAACATCAGTGTAAAACTAGAGGGAATAAGTTAGATGGAAGCTGGAACACAGAGTTGGGTGTTAAGTTATTTCTTAATCTTCACGAAGCGCATGATTACGGTGGCTGACAGGGGCAAACCCCCCCGCAACTTCAGAAAACACATGCACATAAACACAACACAAGCAGAGAGAGGGAGAGAGAGACAGGGGGAGAGAGGGAGACAGAGAGAGAGACAGAGAGAGACACAGAGAGAGAGAGAGAGAGACAGAGAGAGAGAGAGAGAGACAGAGAGAGAGAGAGAGAGAGAGAGAGAGAGAGAGAGAGAGAGAGAGACAGAGAGAGAGACAGAGAGAGAGACAGAGAGAGAAAGAGAGAGAGATTGAGCCGGGACACAGAGTTGGGTGATAAGTTATGTCTTAATCTTCACGATTATACATGATTACAGTGGCCAAGAGGAGCAAACTCCCCCGCAACTTCAGAAAACACAAGCAGAGAGAGAGAGAGAGAGAGAGACAGGGGGAGAGAGAGAGAGAAAGGAGAAAGAGAGACAGGGAGAGAGAGAAAGGGAGAGAGAGAGAGAGAGACAGGGGGAGAGAGAGAGAGAGAGAGAGAGGGGAGAGAGAGAGAGAGAAAACAAAAGGGAGAAAAAGAGAGAGAGAGAGAGAAGAAAAAAAAAAAAAAAAAAAAAAAAAAAAAAAAAAAAAAAAAAAAAAAAAAGGAGAGAGAGAGGAGAGAGAGAGAAAAAAAAAAAAAAAAAAAAAAAAAAAAAAGGAGAGATTTGATTTTTACAAAACCTTTATTTTTCAGAAAGACATTTCTTTCTCTACCAGAACATCATATTCTTAGATGCACAAAACCAATTAAAACCACATGTAATAAATAAATAATCTCATAAAAACACAGAGTGAAAGACGAGCTCATCGTCCTGTACAGAGCACAGAGCCGTGGTGAAACACCACTGGTCTAAAAACTGGGTTACATCTTTCATCAGAGAGAGGAACCTGAAGTCCACTCTCTCTCTGGCCTTCACCAGAGCCACGTACAGCCTGGTCAGCTCTAGTCCACACACGTTCTCTATCTGATTTTTACGACTTTTATAAATTGACATTTTGGCCTGACCCACAATAAAATTCAACATTTGCCACTTATTAGCATTTTTCTTTCTGTAGCCAGCACCAAAAATAAAAGCAGTCTTGACTTGTACTGGGTCCTGTTTCAAGGCTGACTCCATGGCAACCGGCTGTGTATCGCAATGACAATCGTGCGGACTGAGTAAACCTGATTACGGGGGCCAGACGTAGCTTGACAGATCAGGCCTAAACATACACGAACTTTGACATACATACAGATTTGCAACCACACCCCACCCCCCTATCCAGCGCCTTCACCGCTTCTTCCCCCAGTCAGGCGGGCAGGTCTGGGCCAGCGCCTTTGTTTGGCTGCAGGACCAGATGTCTGTTTGCCTGTCCTGGACTACCTCTACTCCATCACCCCCATTCCAATGCACCCAACATCCCACCCCCACTGCGTGTCCTGTTATAATGTTATGTGGTGTTATGTGCAGCAGTGCAAATGTACTGACTGTGTGCTTTGTGCTGAGGTGTTTTTTCCTGTTCCCACACTGTTCTTATTTTATGAGGATAGTCTGAGAACGGCTTTTTTATTCCCTCTCCTCTCCCAATGTCATGCTGTATGTGTTGCGAGGTTATATTTTGTTTTTTTTTTTTTTTTTTTTAGTTGTTCCCCCTGTCCTTCTTCCCCTCTGTTTGGTTGGGGGGCGCCTCTGGCCCTGTTGGTGTTTTTTGTTGTGTTTTTTTGGGAGGGGGGAGTTAGGGTTGAGCCACGTTATGGCGACTGGACGATTCCCATTGTCCCCCCCCCCCCCCCCGGGGGGGGGGGGGGCCCCCCCCCCCCCCCCCCCCCCCCCCCCCCCCCCCCCCCCTCCCCCCCCCCTCCCCCTCCCTCCGCGTGTTTGTGGGGGGGGCCCCCTCGGGGGGGGGCCGGGGTGGGGGTTGTGGGGGTGGGGGGGACGCCCGGGGGGGGGGGGGGCCCCGGGGGCCCCCGAACCCACGGCCTGGGGGCGGTACTCCAGCCCTCATCAGCCTCTCCGTGAGTCCAGGTCTGCTGCCATCCTTGAGATCCAGCCGGGCCCCCCACACCAGAGGCTCCTCCAGGAGCCAGAACAGAGACGCTACGGGTTCCAGTCTGGTCCATTTAAAATGTGTCCATGCTTTAAAAACTCCTTGGTAAAACGAAGGCAATTTACACAAAGAGATAAAACCACAGTCTACTAAAAACAAAGAAGCATCAAAACCCAGACCTGCAACCCCCCTTAAAATGGTGCTGGCTACAGGCCTCCAGACGACATCATCGTTATCATATAAAAACCTCTGTACAAACTGTAGTCTAAAAGCAGCAGTCCGGCTCTCCAAGTCAACCAGACCCTGCCCTCCCTCCTCTTTTGGCAGATATAAAACACACTTTGGGATCCAGTGCATCATATCCCAAAAGAACTTTAAAATAATCGACTGTATTGTTTTTAAAAGGCCAGCTGGGGGCTCCATACATTTTAACTTGTGCCAGAGGCTGGATGCCACCAAGTTATTAATGATGAGCACCCTGCCTCTGTACGACATGTGGGGAAGCAGCCACCTCCATTTTCCCAACGTCCCCTCCACCTTTTCAATAACTCCTTCCCAATTCTTATCCATGGTTCTCTGGTCCCCCAGATAAACCCCCAGGTACTTTAACCCCCCCCCTCTTCCAGGTCAACCCCCCAGGAAGCAGAGGGAGGCCTCCAGCCCAGCTCCCCACTGCCAGGGCCTCACTTTTAGCCCAGTTTACTTTGGCAGCAGAAATACTGTAAAACATCTGAACAATACGTCCTAAAATATCTACATCTTGTTGGTTTTTTATAAAAACTATGATATCGTCTGCGTAGGCTGATACAGTAAAAGGTGCAGTAAAACCAGGTAAAAACAGGCCAGTGATGCCAGAGCGGACATTATGCAGCATGGGTTCAATGGATAAGGCGTAAAGCATCCCAGACATGGAGCAGCCTTGTCTTATCCCCCTGTTTACTTTGAATGGTTTACACAACCCACCATTTATCTTCAGCACACTCTCAATGTTCTCGTACATTACCTTTATCTTGGCGATGAAACCAGGGCTGAGGCCGAACCTCTCCAGAACTTTCCACAGGTAACGGTTCTCAACCCGGTCAAACGCCTTTTCCTGGTCCAAAGAAACCAGACCAGTGTCTACGCCCAATGAACCAGAGACTGTCAAAATATCCCGAATTAGTGACACATTGTCAACAATGGACCTGCCGGGCACACAGTAGGTTTGTGTCCTATGAATGACCCGGTCCAATACCATCTTCAGCCTGGATGCCAGGACTTTAGACAGCATCTTGTAGTCTGTGCACAACAGAGAGACTGGCCTCCAGTTTTTAATCTCCTGTAGGTCCCCTTTCTTCGGGAGGAGGGTCAGCGCTGCCCTCCTGCAGCTCTGCGGCAGGGAACAACCATTAAAACTTTCTATAAAAACATCTAAAATGTCTGTTTTTATTACATCCCAGAAAGTTTTATAAAACTCTGAAGGGAGACCATCAATGCCAGGGGCCTTTCCCCCCTGCATGCTTTGTAAAGCTCTAGACACCTCCTCCTCCGTCAGGGGCCCCTCCAGCTCCACATTGTCGTCCCCAGACACCGTGGGCAGGTCTCTGCAGAAACTGGTAAAAGCCTCGTCATCCTCGGTGTACTCGGTGCTGTAGAGATCAGAGTAAAACTCCACAGCTCTCTGTCGGATCTTTGACGCTGTCGTTAACGGCTGTCCTCCTGCTGACCTCAGAGCATGGATCATCTGGCTCTGGCCATTCTTCTTCTCCAAACTAAAAAAGAACTTAGTTGGAGAGTCCATTAAAGCAGCAGTCTGGACCCTGGACCGGATCAGTGCCCCCTGTGCTCTCATGCCCAGCAGGTCTGCCAAGACGGCTTTTTTAGACTTGAGGTCCTCAATACAGCCTCGATTTCCTGTGGACTCTGCAGAACTCTGCATGTCCACTATAGATATCTCCAGATCGTTCATAGACTTGGCAATGTCTCGAGAAACATTGAGAGTGTACTGCTGACAAAGCTGTCTGATTTCAACCTTCCCAATGTCCCACCACTGCCTCAGGGAACTAAAATCTCTCCTCCTGTCTCTAAAACCTTTCCAAAAAAAAATAAAAACATCCCTAAAATGTGCATCTAAAAGCAAAGCCGTGTTAAAATGCCAATACGCAGATCTGGGTTTAATATTGGCAATGTAAACATCACAATACACATATGCATGATCAGAAAAACCGACAGGCAATATCCTACACCCTTTAAAAACATTAAAATGGTGCTTAAAACAATAAAACCTTTCTAGTCTAGCCATAGTCAACCGGTTGTCTCTGCTGTGGACCCATGTGTACTGTCTCTGCTGTGGACCCATGTGTACTGTCTCTGCTGTGGACCCATGTGTACTGTCTCTGCTGTGGACCCATGTGTACTGCCTCTGCAGTGCATGGCGGTCTCTCCAGACGTCTGAGAGACTATGTGTCTCCATCAGCCGCTGCATGGCTTGCTTAGAAGCAGCATGTGGTTCGTTATGGTTCCGATCTAAAACATCATCATGTGTACAGTTAAAATCCCCCCCCAAAAATAAAAACTCCTCTGGTTCACACTCACTTAAAACCGTACTGAGTTCATTTAAAAAAAGAACTCTATCAGGTCCTGAGTTTGGAGCGTATACGTTTATAAAAACCAGATTAAAAACTTCATACTGGGCTCTGACTACTAAGAGTCGGCCCTTTATTCTTTCTTCTACAGTGTGGGACTTTGGTAGAAAGTTTCTAGCAAACAGGATTGCTACTCCTCCGCTGATGCTGCTAAGATGACTTAGCACCACCCCCCCATCCCATTCCCTCCTCCAGTCTGTCTCATTTAAAGTGTCGCTGTGCGTTTCTTGCAACATTGCAATATTTACTCCTTTAAGTTTTAAAAACTCAACAAGGCAAGCCCTCTTCTTCACATCTCTGCCACCGTTTATATTACGAGTGGAGATTTTAAAATTACTCATCATGTCAGATGTGAGGAGAGACACACACAAAAAAAATGACACAAAAATGAAGACCAACAACAAACAGACGGACCTAGTCTTCCTCACTGTCTCCATCATTTAAAAGCTCCAGTTTGATCCTCTGAAACAGTTTGTTCAACCTGTAAAACTCCGGTAGAGTGAAGCCTCTCTCACCTCTAAGGTGCATCTGATCTCTTATTGAGATCAATAAAACATTTTTGTTCTCAAAATAGTCTTCAAGGTTTATGTTTTTGCTATTTTTAGTTTTCTGGAGGAACTGTCTTATTAGTTGTACCTGATACAGTTCTCCCTGTACCGACCCAACAGAGACCTGGGAGTCAGTCAGAGGCTGACTGAGTACACTACATTCCTCTTCCTCCTCATCTTCCTCCATTTCTAACTCCTCTTTCTCTTCCTCCTCCACCTCTTCTTCCTCCTCCTCCTCCTCTCCTTCCTCCTCCTCTCTCACTGCCATTTTTTTGGCTTGAGAACCCTTATTCCTGATGTCCTTTTTTTTTTCTTTTCCTTGCAGACAAATTTGTCATTTTCACCCAAAACAACCTCATCCCTCCTCTCTGCTTCTACTGCTGCGACTGCAGGGACAGTCAGCTCAGCCTCAGCTGATTCATCCATCTCACCTGTCTGTTCCCTACACACACCCTCACCTGTCTGTTCCCTACACACACCCTCACCTGTCTGTTCCCTACACACACCCTCACCTGTCTGTTCCCTACACACACCCTCACCTGTCTGTTCCCTACACACACCCTCAGCTGTCTGTTCCCTACACACACCCTCACCTGTCTGTTCCCTACACACACCCTCACCTGTCTGTTCCCTACACACACCCTCACCTGTCTGTTCCCTACACACACCCTCACCTGTCTGTTCCCTACACACACCCTCACCTGTCTGTTCCCTACACACACCCTCAGCTGTCTGTTCCCTACACACACCCTCACCTGTCTGTTCCCTACACACACCCTCACCTGTCTGTTCCCTACACACACCCTCACCTGTCTGTTCCCTACACAAACCCTCACCCGATTTCTTTCCTTTTTCTTTTTCTTCACCCACAGCACTTTCCCCTGTCACACACACACTTCCATCACCCTCCCCTCCCACTTCATTCACACAAACACCCGGTGTATTAACAGTACTCACCCCCCGTGCGGCGCCGGTCGCGGCAACGTACCACACCCGCTGCAGCACGCGGGAGCGGCATCGCCGCTCGGACGCGGCAGCCGGCCCCGAGGCAGCAGCCTCCTCCGGTACCCCCGGGGGAGCAGGGGCCGGCCCCGCACCGGCACCAGCCCTCCCCCCCGGACCGGGAGGATTCGGATCACCTGGTCTCGGGCAGGCCCTCACCGTGTGGCCCACCTCTCCACAACCAAAACATTTCATCTCTGATGACGTTGCAAAAATCACGTATTCATAATCATCTACTTTAACATGGAAGCGGAGGTTTAGCTCCTCGTCCCGATGGTTCAGTATCATATACAGCTGTCTACGGTGAGACACCACGTGCTTCAGCAACGGAGATTTATATCCAGACAGGATCTTTTTAACGGGGGAGACTATCTTCCCGTGTCTGGACAACTCTCTGCTGAGGAAGCCATCAGAGATGAACGGTGGGACGTTGGACAGGACCACCTTGGTGGCCGGTTGTGTCAGCGGTAGTACCTGAACAAACATTTCACACACGGTGATGCCCGCGCTGGCGATTACGTTTTCACCTTCTCCTCCCGGTCCAGGAAGATGACCACGGCGCCGCTTCATCCGGAGGGCCGACATAATACTACCCGTGCGACCTTCTCCCCCACAGCTAGACTAATGTCCTCCACGCTGCACGGGAAACTAGGACAGATCTTAATGCCATGTTTCCTGGTGAGCGTGGAGAACCCCTCTCCATTCACCATGGAAACTAGGACAGATCTTAACGCCATGTTTCCTGGTGAGCGTGGAGAACCCTCTCCATTCACCATGGCGGCTGCACACGCCGACCGGCGAGACGCCGGCAGGAGTCAAAACACCCAAATAAACCTAAAACTAAACACCAAACAGTACTACAAATGAAAAATAGAGTGACCTACACCGTTAAACTAAACAAAACTAAATGAAAATATCAAACAAAGAAAAAAGAAAAGTAAGAAAAATCAGAAATACAAAGCAGTTAAATACAGGAGTCATTTAGTCTGTCGGCTTGTGACAGGAACCAGCATCCTTATCAAGGTAAATAGATGTTTTTAATATACAGGTTGAATTATTATTAGTGACATGCTGTTGAACCATGGCAGGTATGTGTGTGTGTGTGTGTGTGTGTGTGTGTGTGTGTGTGTGTGTGTGTGTGTGTGTGTGTGTGTGTGTGTGTGTGTGTGTGTGTGTGTGTGTTTGTGTGTGTGTACATATGTTTAGAGGTCTAATTTTCCTCTTTTGTACTTGCAGGTTCATGTTGGAGGAAATGACTACATTCATCTGTTTATATTCCGATATCTTAATGGAGGAGAGGCAGAGATGCTCACAAGTCTCTGAGCTAGAGTCCAAGTCAAGTCTCAAGTCTCTGAGCTAGAGTCCAAGTCAAGTCTCAAGTCTCTGAGCTAGAGTCCAAGTCAAGTCTCAAGTCTCTGAGCTAGAGTCCAAGTCAAGTCTCAAGTCTCTTGTGGTTATAATAAGTGTTGCATCACGTACAGCGACCTATCCAGGCTGCTTAGAACACTGCATAGCTATATATAAGAAATTCAAAGCATGCAATATGTTATTATGACTCCTTTATCTATCAGCATACAGTATCAGCTTTGATTTTGGTATATAATCAGTGTAAACAGACTATTGCAATATGATAAAAACCAAGAATGCTTTACTTTTAAGTTAATATCTGTACTTTAAGTAACATACAGTACAGACCAACAATTGAGGCTCTGAAGAAAAAGGACTCCCTGTCTGTTGATGAATTATAATGAAAGGCCTTGGCTCCTATTGTGCTGGCTCTGTGGGGCCATAAGACCAAATATAGAAAATATTATAACTCACAATACTAAAATTGACATACTCCTATTTAGTTCAAAACTGCAAAACATCACACTGTAGCTAAATGCAAAACACTATTGCAACCAAATGAAATTTTTAACACACTACAGTGCACTTCCTTATGATAGAGAATCCTCAATTATTTGTTATTTACTTAGTGGCAGATCCATGTAATGTGCACTGCCTATGCAACTAATCATACCTTATAAACTACTGTAAGTCAACACATCCCAGACTCTCAAACCAGTGTAACGTTATAACTAAATGAAACTGTAACCTTATATGATCAACAATAATCCTGTAACCTGTTTGCAGACAACGTTAATAATTAACGTGATGGCAGACAGCGGCACCTAAATGATTAACGTAACGTTAATCGACCACCACAAGTTTGGCAATTAAAAAACGCTCATTTTATATTTGATAAGGAAGACAGTCAGAGTTAACCTCCCGTAACGTTAGGTCGTAGCTAAAGCAAGAAGCAAGCTAACGGTAGATGGTCAATGCTGAGCTAAACATGTTTACTCACCTATCAGGGTGCGGTTTCAGATGCCTGATCAAATTAGATGTGGTTGAGCCAGAATCTTTTATCGTGATACCGCATATTTGGCATTGAGCGCGTCTTTTGTTTGGGCCGTCTTGTTTAAAGTTTTTGAAAGCAAAACTTACGATGAATGGCACAGCAGCGGCCGGTGAATTTGACGTTTGTTTGTTGTCCTCCAGCCAGCAATACGTACGTTTTACGCAGGCAGGTTATAGGTAACGGAGGGAGGGGTATAGCGAGCTCATCAGACGTTTCCTAAAAATCAACATTGTTCACGAGTCCCGCAGCTCGAGTCCGAGTCGAGTCTGAAGTCTTTCGAGGACGAGTCTCAAGTCGAGTCTGAAGTCACTGTGTGTGCGACTTAAGTCGCACTCGAGTCCGAGTCTCAAACTCGAGTCCCCATCTCTGAGGAGAGGTTGCGCTACGTTATGTAACGGAGGATCAGACCATAGACAGCCCCCTCGAACCTCTTGACCAATCCCAGTCTCACCAGTAAAATCCTTAAAGGCTGCAGTCTCATGTTAAAATTGTCTGCTTCTTTATTCTGAAATGATTTAACATTGTTTTTGAATGTTTTAACGCTGAGAGATGAAGAAATTTGGTGGAATGCCATGTCCTTTAACCCCAAATAAATATTCTGCCACTATCCTACAGAGTTTGTGACTTATTTATTATTTACTAGAATTGATTTTCCTGACACTGGGAGTCTTCTTAACCCTCATGTTGTCCTCGGCTCAAATTCGACCCATTTTCTAAACTTCTATACATATAAATATGGTTTCTTTCAACCTAAATGCCCCAAAATAACATGAATGATTCCATCCAACGTTCTTAAATGAATGAATTTAAGGGGTTTTATTTCATTTTATAGAATCAATTTTTTTTCCCAGACCAAAGATGTGATTATTTGTTGCTATTAAAAATAATAAAATGGTTAAAAAACCGTATCCTGAAAAAATCTGTTGAAGTATAATCCATCAACAAACATTCCTCTGATTTTAATTAGTAAAAATAATTCATAACTTACTGCTTCTTTCACTCAAACATTTGATCTCATTTCATTAAATTGAGGTTCATGTACGATGAATTCCAAACATCAGTGTAAAACTAGTGGGAATAAGTTGGATGGAAGGTGGAACACAGAGTTGTGATAAGAGGCCAGTGGTGGCCTAGGGGGTTATGGAAGTAGGCTTGGCACCGGGAGGTCTTGGGTTTGATCCCCAGACCGGCAGGATAAAATATGGTAGGGGAAAGTGAAAGATTACCACCACTGAGGTGCCCTTGAGCAAGGCCCTTAACCCCAACCGCTCAGTGGCAGCAGATCAGACAGATCAGTGTGTCGAGTGGTTGTCCTGGGCAGCTTCCAGGTATGAATGTGGTCAGATCAGACTGTGGTGGTACTGGGCAGCTTCCAGTATGAATGTGATCAGATCAGACTGTGGTGGTACTGGGCAGCTTCCAGTATGAATGTGATCAGATCAGACTGTGGTTGTACTGGGCAGCTTCCAGTATGAATGTGATCAGATCAGACTGTGGTGGTACTGGGCAGCTTCCAGTATGAATGTGATCAGATTAAACTGTGGTGGTACTGGGCAGCTTCCAGTATGAATGTGACTAGATCAGACTGTGGTGGTACTGGGCAGCTTCCAGTATGAATGTGATCAGATCAGACTGTGGTGGTACTGGGCAGCTTCCAGTATGAATGTGATCAGATCAGACTGTGGTTGTACTGGGCAGCTTCCAGTATGAATGTGATCAGATAAGACTGTGGTGGTACTGGGCAGCTTCCAGTATCAATGTGATCAGATCAGACTGTGGTTGTACTGGGCAGCTTCCAGTATGAATGTGATCAGATCAGACTGTGGTTGTACTGGGCAGCTTCCAGTATCAATGTGATCAGATCAGACTGTGGTTGTACTGGGCAGCTTCCAGTATCAATGTGATCAGATCAGACTGTGGTTGTACTGGGCAGCTTCCAGTATGAATGTGATCAGATCAGACTGTGGTTGTACTGGGCAGCTTCCAGTATGAATGTGATCAGATTAAACTGTGGTGGTACTGGGCAGCTTCCAGTATGAATGTGATCAGATCAGACTGTGGTGGTACTGGGCAGCTTCCAGTATGAATGTGATCAGATAAGACTGTGGTGGTACTGGGCAGCTTCCAGTATGAATGTGATCAGATCAGACTGTGGAGGTACTGGGCAGCTTCCAGTATGAATGTGATCAGATCAGACTGTGGTTGTACTGGGCAGCTTCCAGTATGAATGTGATCAGATAAGACTGTGGAGGTACTGGGCAGCTTCCAGTATGAATGTGATCAGATCAGACTGTGGAGGTACTGGGCAGCTTCCAGGTATGAATGTGGTCAGATCAGACTGTGGTGGTACTGGGCAGCTTCCAGGTATGAATGTGATCAGATCAGACTGTGGGGGTACTGGGCAGCTTCCAGTATGAATGTGATCAGATTAAACTGTGGTGGTACTGGGCAGCTTCCAGTATGAATGTGATCAGATCAGACTGTGGTGGTACTGGGCAGCTTCCAGTATGAATGTGATCAGATCAGACTGTGGTGGTACTGGGCAGCTTCCAGTATGAATGTGATCAGATCAGACTGTGGTGGTACTGGGCAGCTTCCAGTATGAATGTGATCAGATCAGACTGTGGTTGTACTGGGCAGCTTCCAGTATGAATGTGATCAGATAAGACTGTGGTGGTACTGGGCAGCTTCCAGTATCAATGTGATCAGATCAGACTGTGGTTGTACTGGGCAGCTTCCAGTATGAATGTGATCAGATCAGACTGTGGTTGTACTGGGCAGCTTCCAGTATCAATGTGGTCAGATCAGACTGTGGTGGTACTGGGCAGCTTCCAGTATGAATGTGATCAGATCAGACTGTGGTTGTACTGGGCAGCTTCCAGTATCAATGTGATCAGATCAGACTGTGGTTGTACTGGGCAGCTTCCAGTATGAATGTGATCAGATCAGACTGTGGTTGTACTGGGCAGCTTCCAGTATCAATGTGATCAGATCAGACTGTGGTGGTACTGGGCAGCTTCCAGTATGAATGTGATCAGATTAAACTGTGGTGGTACTGGGCAGCTTCCAGTATGAATGTGATCAGATCAGACTGTGGTGGTACTGGGCAGCTTCCAGTATGAATGTGATCAGATCAGACTGTGGTTGTACTGGGCAGCTTCCAGTATGAATGTGATCAGATCAGACTGTGGAGGTACTGGGCAGCTTCCAGTATGAATGTGATCAGATCAGACTGTGGAGGTACTGGGCAGCTTCCAGGTATGAATGTGGTCAGATCAGACTGTGGTGGTACTGGGCAGCTTCCAGTATGAATGTGATCAGATCAGACTGTGGTGGTACTGGGCAGCTTCCAGTATGAATGTGATCAGATCAGACTGTGGTTGTACTGGGCAGCTTCCAGGTATGAATGTGATCAGATCAGACTGTGGTGGTACTGGGCAGCTTCTAG
>NC_053119.1:2213226-2238226 GCF_010015445.1 Perca fluviatilis | reverse complement strand
CAAAGTCTGCAGAACACCACGTACTGTACAAGACATGACTCTCCTTACAAACATGTCATCTGAGCTGAATATTAATAATAATAATAATAATAATAATAATAATAATAATAACAACTTGGACCTATATAACGCCTTTCACAGTACCCGAGGTCGCTTAACAAATATGGGGGAGGGTGGTTAGGGATCAAAGGAGATAGTGAAAAGAAATGTTTTGAGGTGCTTTTTGAACATGGGCAGGGATGGGGCAGAGCGGACGTGGAGTGGTAGACTGTTCCAGAGTGTGGGAGCATTGGCAGAGAAAGATCTGTCCCCAAAAGTCAGCAACATAGTGCGGGGGGTGTCCAGCAAGTCCTTGTCAGAGGGCCGCAGGGAACGTGACTGAGTGTAGGGTTTGTAGGAGATCTGTGAGGTATTGTGGTGAGAGTCCATGGAGAGATTTGTAGGTGAGCAGGAGGATCTTGTAGGTGATGAATGACTTGACTGGCAACCAGTGGAGCTGTTGGAGGATGGGAGTGATATGCTGCCAGGGCTTAGTGTGGTTAAGAACCCTGGCAGCAGAGTTGTGGACATACTGGAGTCTGCTAAGGGCCTTGGTGGGCTATTCAGACAGGAGACCATTGCAGTACTCCAGATGGGAGGTGATGAAGGCATTAATGAGTGTCTCAGTTACTGAATGTGTGAGTGAAGGCCAGAGTCTTGCGGTGTTTCTGAGGTGGTAGAAGGCAGACTTGCTGATATTTTTGATGTGGGACTGGAAGGAAAGAGTGGAGTCCAGGATGACGCCCAGGTTGCGCACCTCAGGAGATGGGGGAATGGAGCAGCCATCAACAACCAGGGCCAGATCTCCAATTTTCCTTAGCAGTGGTGCAGGGGCCAACACCATGGGTTTTGTCTTATTTCTGTTGACTTTGAGTAGGTTTGTGTAGATTGAGTTCCTGCAGGCAGTTGACAAGTTGTGTGGGTGGGAGCTGGGAGGTGGGGTTTTTGCTGATATAAAGTTGAGTGTCATCGGCGTAGCAGTGGAAGTTGAGTCCATGTTTACGGATAATATGACCTAGGGGTAGCATGTAAATGGTGAAAAGCAGAGTACCAAGCACAGAGACCTGGGGCACGCCATGGTTGGCGCGTGCTGGATCAGAGTTGGAGCCATTTAGGGTGATGAATTGTTTCCGGTCTTTGAGGTAGGACCAGAACCAGGACAGTGCTGTGCCTCTGAGGCTGATGAGCTCATAGAAGCGGTGGAGAAGGATGGTATGGGAAACTGTATCAAAAGGTGCAGAAAGGTCAAGGAGGATGAGGATGGTGATGAGGCCATTGTCGGCAGCAAGCAGGAGGTCAGAAGTGATTTTGATGAGGGCGGTCTCAGTGCTATGGTGGGTTCTGAAACCAGATTGGAGGGGTTCGAAGAGCTCATGGTGGGACATGTGATGTTGAAGCTGGGCAGCCACTGCTGAGGAAAGGGAGGTTGGAGATTGGACGATAGTTGCTGGGGTCGTCTGGGTCTAAGCCTGGCTTTTTGAGTGTGGGGATGACTGCTGCCATTTTAAAGCTGGATGGTACCACACTAGAGGCAAGAGATGCATTTATGATGTCTTCCACTGGATGGCAGAGGATGGGAAGACAGGCCTTGACCAAGGAATGTTAGAGTCAGCAGCAGCTGCACTCTTCAGAATCACTAAAGGTTTTACTGCCAGGTAAGTAACACGTACAAGGATGAACACATTACCCACTACCCACCACCTCCCTATATGATGAGTTGGGAATGAGAACGGGTTGTAAGGGCTGGCTGATGATGATGATCATATATCAATATGCAACATTTACAGGGGTGATTACAACAATAACAATAATCAAAATTGGCCAGTGCAACCTCCCTCACACAAATTGTTGCAGAAAAAATCCCCAGAATGCAGAAATTTGTGTGAGCTGAAATTTGATATGCAAAAAAATTCTATTTTGCTCAAAAGTGGAGATCCTAACTCCACTTTGCATACATATACATATATTCAAGGTTGTTATGGCCTTGCATATTTATAGTGTATATGTTTTAATACATTATTTTCTTATGGGCACAAAGTTCCTGAAAGTTTTGCAAGAGCTGCAGGTTTTTCTTTTCAAGCTGAAATATTCTTTGGTCATGTTTTTTGTTCTTCTCTTTTTGCCACCGGATGTTTGTCAGATTATGACCTCAAAGCGCTTCACGCTGCTGCAGCCTCATTTCTTCTTCTTCTTTTTAACCTCACGCACATCCTGCTGCTGACCTCGAAAAAAAAATTATTTTTCTATCACCGTTAAAGTTTTCAAAGAGGGATGTGGTTTCTGTCACTACAGGTCAAGTTCCACCTCCATCATCATGATGATGATTTTGACATCTATAAACTTGAGTTTATAACACAACAACCACAATAGTGGAAAAAGCTGAATCTAAACACAGAGTGATGTCAGAGGGGGAAGAGAGTGTCGTTTAGTTTTTGTAAGTTTGATAAATTATAAATCTGTTTGGGAATTTGACCACTAAAGTAATATATTAATTTGTTCCTAAATATTCTTAGAGGGGTCCTGTGTGCCTGTGACCCAGAGGATATCTCAGTCAGGGTTCTTACTGCATAGAGGAAATTTGGGGCCCCCAAAGAGGTTTTAAACTGCGTCAAAAGGTCTTTGACTTCCACTGGTCAGTGTGTGTGTGTGTGTGTGTGTGTGTGTGTGTGTGTGTGTGTGTGTGTGTGTGTGTGTGTGTGTGTGTGTGTGTGTTTTTTTTTTTTGTATTGTGTGTGTAAATGTGTTTTTGTGTGTGTGTGTCACTGTGTGTGTGTTGTGTGTGTGTTTGTGTGTGTGTGTGTGTGTGTGTGTGTGTGTGTGTGTGTGCTCACTGAGTGTGTGTGTGTGTGTGTGTGTGTGTGTGTGTGTGTGTGTGTCTCTGTGTGTGTGTGTGTGTGTGTGTACTGGTACTTTGTTACACCAGATGTAGTTATTATCAGTGAGGAGTCCAGTGAGGTGTGTATTTTAGAGGTAGCTGCAGCTTTGATTCCAGCATGGAGGAGTCTTTCTACACCAAGGTAGTTAAATACCAACCTCTCCTAAACACCATCTCAGAGATGGTTATAGGTGTGTGTGTGTGTTGTGTGTGTGTGTGTGTGTGTGTGTGTGTGTGTTTGTGTGTGTGTGTGTGTGTGTGTGTGTGTGTGTGTAGGTAGTTAAATACCAACCTCTCTAAACACCATATCCGAATAGTTATAGTTATAGTGTGTGTGTGTGTGTGTGTGTGTGTGTGTGTGTGTGTGTGTGTGTGTGTGTGTGTGTGTGTGTGTGTGAGTGTGTGAGTGTGTGTGTGTGTGTTGTGTGTGTGTCTCTTCTTGTCCTCTCCTTTTCTTCTCCTCCATCTGTAGCAGTACGTGTTGATAAAGTGATTGACTGAAGGAGTGGAGGGGGGGGGAGACTGGATGTTAACAGGTCAAAATGTCATTTATTGATGATTATACCTCTGAAGGTTGTTCTTTAATTCAATAAGTCCAAACAGTGTGAGTCCAAAGTGAGTCCAAACAGCAAAATATGATCATCACCAGAGAGATTGATGTTGCTGCTCCCCTAACTTTGGTGTAAAAACAAACTACCACTATGTCCACAAGCTTCTTAAAACAATGAAACAAACAATTCAATTATATGAATTAATAATAACTAATAATTGTAGATGTAATGTTAGCCCCCTGCCCCTCAAATACTATATTATACTACGTCCCTGCATCAAACGTGCAGAGCGGTGTTCACACACAGCTAGTCTGCTGCTGTGTGGTGACTCTGCATCACAGCAAAGACCCCCCCCCCCCGAGCCTCTGAAGGTGGAGTCAGTTTCCCCAGGTGAAGGTTAAAAAATAGGGTTTCATTTAAAGTTACATTTGTAGTAAATGTAATGTATGCTAAAGGCGAGTCAGCATCAGCAACAGTGCGTTAGCCAGAAGTCTAATCACTCCCTCGTGACCTATAAGAGCATTCTGCCCTTTGATTAGTTTTGATTTTAGTAAAGACAAGAACAGCTTAATACTAAATATTATAATAATGTTTGAATTCATAACGTTTACAGAGGGTCACCGTTTCGGTGGCGTTACGTTACAACACACTACACGGTGCTCGCTGAGACCGATCATTTGTATGTGATTAGTTAAGCAGTATTATAAAATCCACTTCCTGTCACATACCACGGCAATAAGGCTGCACACATTAAACCAGGCGACATCCTTTACTGAGAAAACAACAAATACAACGGGATTAAAAAGGCTCGTCTAAACATTACTGTTGGGTGCATGTAATAAATCTCTTCTGATGTTATGTTTTTTAGGCTACTTATTAGCTACAGGGCCCTACAGTGTAATGTATTACAAAGATAACAAGAGCTTTTCACATCCTGAAGTTTGCAGGCCAGAGTAGCTGGAGATATTAGCTGAAGACTAAAAGTGGGGATATTGCCAGCCAAGAACATTCTGAGATGTGCACAGGAGGAAGAGGAGGAGGGAAATGAAGAAGGAGAAGGCAGTAAACTGGAGAGACCAGGCAGGTCAGAGCAGGAGAAGACCACAGAAGGAGATGCAGAAATAGGAGAAAATGAAAATGAAGATATTGACTGTGAGGGAGGAAGAGGAGGCTGCAGATTCAGAGAGAGGGACAGATCAGGAGGAGACAGATGAAGATGACAGGGAGGAAGAGGCCTGCAGTTAGCCCTGGACCACATGGCTAGTTTATATTCTCCTTCCATATGAATTGCAGTAGAGTAACATAACATGTCCTGTCACTCAGTGAAATGTCATGTTTTCAGTTTGTGGCTATTTCCATTAGGTTGTATATGTTATAGGGTTAGATATGCAAAGATTTACATATAGATTATCTAATGATGTTTTACACTTTCTCTATCATAGCATTTGTTTGACCTTTTGTTTGATCATAATTACTGATAAAATAAGACCCTTTCTGTTCTATTTGTTTATTTATCAGTAAATATGATCAAGCTATTTCATTCAACTTCAGCAAAATGAACACTCTATAATTTACAAAGACCAACAATTCCCCCAGCATTTGGTGCAACAGTGGTGAGGAAAAACTTCCTTTTGGGCAGAAACCTCAGACAGACCCAGGTCTTGGTGGGCAGCCATCTGCTGCTGCCGGTTGGGACACAGAGATACAGAGATACAGATATAGAGAATTATGATTCATAATGATTTTGGCAGTTGGTATGATGAAGGGTGGCAATTATAGTACCAAAAAAGATAATGAAACTAAGACTAGAAATTGTAGCAGTTCAGGGCGTAGCAGGGTGTTGGGGGTAGTAGGGCATTTACATCTGGGGGTTCCCATGTACCATCCCCCCCCCCCTGCCAGTTGGCAGTTGTTGATTTGATGTATGTGCCTCATTCACTCAACAGTTCCCTCTGAATCATGTCCTCACATTTTAAACAGGGATCTGAACAGACTTCTGTTGGTCTTAAATGTCAGACTAAATGAAGTCTTTACACTCACTTAGAAACAACAAGGTTCATTTCTGACTCACTCTTAAACTTTTGTCTTTTACTTTAAGCCCAAAGTCAAGTCTGATTACACTGCAGTTTGTGTTGTGTGCTTTCTAGATGTGAACTTGTTCCTTTGGTACTCACACTCACTAAAACTGGAAATTGTGTTTAAGTGAAATTAGCTTACCTGTTTAGTTTGATCTGTCTAGCATGCAGCATCATGTGTGATATTCTGGTGTTATTCAGGTTTTAGAAACATTCCTTAGACATGGTTTTTACTGCAGTTTGTGACATTTTGCTGCCTCTCACCTGTTTACGGCTTACAGTCAGCTTGGTGCGTTGCTATGGTTACTGTACACAAACCCACCAGCCTACAGTTTGCAGGGCTGCGGTAGAGATGCACGGCCTAAAGAAAAGAAGGAGAAACACAGCTACTTTTAAACTTTATCAAAGACTCAGATATCAACAGGTTTCTGGATATGAGGCGACCTTTTCTAGAAGCTGGTTGGAGGAATGAAAGAGAGACGCTGAGTTCACACACTCCAACAAGTCCTCCACAGCACAGCTACATGTACACGCTCCAACAAGTCCTCCACAGCACAACTACATGTACACGCTCCAACAAGTCCTCCATAGCACAGCTACATGTACACGCTTCAACAAGTCCTCCACAGCACAGCTACATGTACACGCTCCAACAAGTCCTCCACAGCACAGCTACATGTACACGCTCCAACAAGTCCTCCATAGCACAGCTACATGTACACGCTCCAACAAGTCCTCCATAGCACAGCTACATGTACACGCTCCAACAAGTCCTCCACAGCACAGCTACATGTACACGCTCCAACAAGTCCTCCACAGCACAGCTACATGTACACGCTCCAACAAGTCCTCCATAGCACAACTACATGTACACGCTCCAACAAGTCCTCCATAGCACAGCTACATGTACACGCTCCAACAAGTCCTCCATAGCACAGCTACATGTACACGCTCCAACAAGTCCTCCATAGCACAACTACATGTACACGCTCCAACAAGTCCTCCATAGCACAACTACATGTACACGCTCCAACAAGTCCTCCATAGCACAACTACATGTACACGCTCCAACAAGTCCTCCACAGCACAGCTACATGTACACGCTCCAACAAGTCCTCCATAGCACAGCTACATGTACACGCTCCAACAAGTCCTCCATAGCACAGCTACATGTACACGCTTCAACAAGTCCCAACAAGTCCTCCATAGCACAGCTACATGTACACGCTTCAACAAGTCCTCCACAGCACAGCTACATGTACACGCTCCAACAAGTCCTCCATAGCACAGCTACATGTACACGTTCCAACAAGTCCTCCATAGCACAACTACATGTACACGCTCCAACAAGTCCTCCATAGCACAGCTACATGTACACGCTCCAACAAGTCCTCCATAGCACAACTACATGTACACGCTCCAACATGTCCTCCATAGCACAGCTACATGTACACGCTCCAACATGTCCTCCATAGCACAGCTACATGTACACGCTCCAACAAGTCCTCCACCTCTGGTGCACCATGGGAATATCCTGTTAAACACAGCTACATGTAAACGGGAATATTCACTTTCAGTAGCTACGGAAACAGCTTAGAGGAAGAATATCTTTTTCAGAATAATAGCAAAAACTGGAAAAGTACGTGCATGTAAACATATGTGATGTGAAGTATATAAGAAAATAATCTAGTAAAATTAATGAGTCTGTCTGTACTCTGATTCTCTCAACAACTGATCATGTGATCAATTTGTTACATTATTGGCTTTTTTACATTTTCAACAAGGCTAAGAGCAAATTGTATTTCATTTTCAGGAAACGTGATGTCTCCAGGCCTCTGAGCAGCTGTTTGTTTGTTTGGTTCAGTACCAGCTGAATGTCGTGACATATTTCTGAACAGGAACACTGAGGGTTTATGTTTAGTCTCATCTCTTTTCTCATGCTAACACCGCGCACACACACACACACACACACACACACACACACACACACACACACACACACACTGAGATAACACACACACACACACACACACACAAACACACTGAGATAACACACACACACATACCAATTTTACATAAGGTAAACAAGAAGGAATGAAAATCAGCAGTTTTCTTCAATAAAGTATTTTGTCTCTGGTAATTTATGAATTACTGGGGGAAAAAACTAAAGGTACATAACTGTACCAAAGAATAGTGTGACTAATCCTGCCTCTCTCCAGCATCATGTGGCAAGTTTTCTTCATCACATTGGATGTCTTCATCATCTCTAAATACTAATGAATGTGGTGTTTCTATTGCTTTCACCTCCATTACTTTCTGTTAAACAGTAAGAACACAGTTTTACTATTGTAAAGATATTGTGTTTTTCACTTTTTTTATAGCTGTGTACCTAACCTCAGACATCTTACCTGGACATATTGGTATCTTTGCTCTTTTACCTGTTTCTCTCAAACAGTACAGTGTATAATTGTTTCATTCTTATTTGGTGTTTGTATACAAAAAAAGACTTTCTGATCTTTCTCTGTATAAATACCGTATATGTTCACTAACTAGTCTATAACTAGACACCTGCTTAGGCTTTCAGCTAAAATTGCAATCAGCAGTGTTTGATAGGCACCAGACTGAAATCTATTCTGTTTTGAATGTGTGGTTAACAGTGTTGACAGCAGTGTGTTAGCATTTGAACAAAGTGCTGTAAATCTACAGTGTTGTGCACGTTGAGGTTAAAGTCATGGGATAAGTGTGTAGAGTTTAGAAAACTGTGTTCAAGCAATGAAAAACGAACTAGAGTTTGGTCCACATGAACTGCTGCTGTGCAGACTGTAGTTAGAGTTTTACACATGTGACTCCAGTTGTGCCCGCTGTCGTTTAGCAATCGAAAAAAACTGTAATACGTAACAGATTTAGCTCAATTACCAATGATATACATCATTTATTGTTCGTATTTGCCATTTACCCCTGTGAGATCACATTTATGATCATATGATCATTTTCGTTTTTTGTGAGAAAGGAAATTCAATTATTAAAAAGTAAAAAAATAGAAACGAGATTTTGGATCATTATTGGTGCAAAACAGGTGAAAGTGCTTGAAATGTGACAATTTGGTAACTTGTATGATAACTGTGTGGGAATAGCAGGTGCAGAAAGACAACATTCACACACAGACATCTACAATCAGACACGACCACACACGCACACACACACACACACACACACACACACACACACACACACACACACACACACACACACACACACATCAAACAAACAACGCATTTCCCGGGGAGAGGCAGGGGAGAGCAGCGCTGCACGGTGTGGGAGGAGCCCCCGCCTCTCCCCGTTGCTGGCAGCCCCTCGCCGGGCACCGCGACCGGCTCTGGGTCGGTTTAGATTGTTGGGTTCAGAAAAACAAAAAATGGGTTAGGTTCGGAAAACGGGCATACCATCAGAGTTCACTAAAACGCAGTCTACAAAACCTTGGGAGCATTACGCACAATCACACGTGTGATCAAAAGGTTGCGGAAAACATTTTTACACATGGAAATTTTTTATAAATCCCGACTATTGCGAGGAATGTTGCGATGACAAATTTCACCCTGCTTCACGCAACTTTTTCTTGCGTAACAGGTTTTATAAATGAGGCCTGTTAGGTTTAAAAAAGTTAAAACTACTTTTGGTTATGCAGCCTGCCGCTAAATCTAATCAAGTAGCCTAACCACACTAATCAGCATTTGACTCTCACCCAAACTCTAGCTTCTAAAGAATTGATTAGGTCATTGCTGTTATTTAGCATAAATGTAAAAGCGCTGGAAGACTTATTGTTTAAACAACGTTGAGAGTCATCCCCTGTCGAGCCAGACGTGATTAAGACAAAGAACGAGTATTGCTGTAGTTTGGAAACAATTGACACCGTCTAGGTAAGATCCTTTGACCGGGTGTAGGTCACTCAGGACACTGATTGGGAACATTCACTTTTCTTTTGAGAGACATCTGACCAATAGGGAAAGATTTCATTGGAGGAACGACCCAGGTGTAGGGGAATAAATGTGGTCTGGGGAATGAGTCGGCACTTCAATTTGTGACCCGCCAGGGGAAGCATGTTGAAGTCTGCTGTTTGCAGCGTATTGTTTTGTCAGTAGCATGGCTGCAGACAGTGCAGTCTGCTGCTGGCAGTGTTTTATGTTTTATTTGTGCTTTGACTGTCATTTTCATGTTGTTTTATTAAACCCTTTTGCTTGACTTCCAATTCGACCACAGCCTCTCTCCTTCCTCCAGAAATCAGAACGAACGCGTCTTTTAGACAAATCTTAACAGGCCCCTGGTCCTAGCAGCTATTGAGGCAGAAACCGCCGCAGCCTGTGAAGCAGGCATCTGGGTGCTGTAACCCGACCACATTCTGTGAGAACAGAGAAGCAGAAGATTTCCCAGCCGCCGCAGCAGCAGCCAATCACATCACAGATACAAACACCTCCACAGGACGACACATAATGAAAATATAACAAGTCTACAGAGTGATGAACCAAAGAGATATTATATGTTAACAGAACTAATAGGGATGGGGTAGAAGAATCCTCAATCACTTTACTTAACTTTCTGTATAAACACCTGGAAGGTCCTGGCACTCATGCCACACTTTTATTCATGAATTCTTTATCAGCTCTTAATAATATTCAGCCACATATTTTAGCTTGGAAGCTGCGTACCTATTTTAATCTTGGTAATTTGTGTTGGCTGGATTGTAGATTTTTTATCATGTAGATCTCAGAGGGTCAGGGTGAATGGCTCTCTGTCAGGACAGCGCTCCTCTCCCATTGGCTCTCCTCAGGGCTGTGTCCTGTCCCCGTTGCTGTACTTTCTTTACACCAATGACTGTAGAAGCCAGCGTGGGGACAGGCACATACTGAATCTGCTGATGACACGGCCATCATTAGCCTGCTCCGTAAAGATGAATCTGAGCATGGGCCAGTGGTGGATGAGTTTGTCCAATGGTGTGATGAGGCCTTCCTCCAATTAAACACCACAAAAACCAAGGATATGGTCATTGATTTTAGGAAAGTATCCCTCCCACCATCTAAGACTTTCATTAAGGGAACTGGAACTGAGTTTGTTAAAAAGTACAAGTATGTGGGGACCGTCATTGATAAAAACCTGAAGTTTGATGTGAATTGTGGTGCAGTCTGTAAGAAGAGACAGCAACGTCTGTACTTCTTTAGGAAGTTAAACACTTTTAATGTAGATAGGAAAATTATGTCCTTAATTATTAATTAACTGTTGCTAAACTAATGGGCAGCACTAATTGGACAGACGTGCTGTGACGTGCCGACGTGTAAGGTGAGCGTATTGTGTCACTTCCGGTGTTCCCGTGTTACAAACGCTAGTTTGCTGCTCCGGCAAAAACTTACTGAACTCTGCTTCACTGTTTAAATTAGCAGCTATTTGCCTGGATTGCATTTGAATTACAATTGTTTTACTCAAGCACTTATACTTAGCTTCACTTACAGCGACTGACTCGCTGAATTTACAATTGTTAAAACACTGTTAGCTACTTTAGCTTAGCCATTAGCAATGGCTAATTCCTCTCCCTCTCCTGCTCTCTCTTGCTCTGTGTGTCAAATGTTTAGCTATTCCCCTGCCTCCTTTAGTGATAACGATACATGTAATAAATGTAGTATATTCGCTGTTTTGGAGGCAAGGCTTAGTGAGTTTGAGTCACGGCTCCGCACCATGGAATCAGAATCGTATGCTTCCGTAGCTAGCCAGCACCATGTAGTTAATGCGGGCCAACATACTGTAGCTTCTGTAGCTTCTGCTAGCTGTCCCCCGGCAGACCCCGAGCAGCCGGGGAAAGTGGGTGACTGTCCGAGGGAAGCGTGAAGCGTTAGATCTAGACCAGGGAGTGCACATGATGAAGGTCGCTTCTAAACCGGAGCGTCTTGCCTCTCTAACAGTTTTCTCCCTACTCAGCGATACACCCGCTGAGAAGCCAGTTCTGGTTATTGGGAGCTCTATACTGCGATATGTGAAGCCAGCGCCCCGGCGGCTACAGTAGGCCTCACCTACGGTCATATGGTGCCCCGGGGCTGGAGCGGGCGATATAGAAACCCATCTAAAGCTGCTGGCAAAAAGAACCGTAAATACAGTAAGATCATACTTCACGTAGGTGGTAATGGTCGTAAATCGGAGATCACTAAAATGAATGTTGAGTCACTTTGTGCATACGCAAAGACAATGTCGGACTCAGTAGTTTTCTCTGGACCCTGCCAAACCTGACCAATGATGAAATGTACAGCGACGTCATCCTTCCAACGCTGGTTGTCGGGGTGGTGCCCAGCTAATGATGTGGGCTATGTGAATAACTGGAGGGCGTTCTGGGGAAAGCCTGGTCTGATTGAGAGAGGCGGCATCCATCCCACCTGGGACGGTGCCGCTCTCATATCAAAAAATCTGAACGAGTTTATCAGACATAAACCATGACAACCCAAGTTTGATATTAGTAATCAGAGGTGCAGTGCAATGCGCCCTCTGTACTTCCGTTGGAGCAGTCGCCACTCATAGTCTAATAAGCACGTGTCTGTCCCCGCCTCAGATCGGTTAAATCAAAGGTAAACGAAGATGCGCTATACTTAACAACCTAATTGGAATTAAAACTACTGCAATAGAACAAAATAGGAAAATTAGATGTGGACTATTAAATATTAGATCTCTGTCTTCTAAAGCAGTACTGGTAAACGAGTTGATATCAGACAATAAAATTGATTTATTTTGTCTTACTGAAACCTGGCTGGGCCATGAAGACTATGTTAGTCTAAATGAAGCCACTCCTCCCAGCCATATTAATACTCAAATTCCTAGAGGCTCAGGCCGAGGGGGGGAGTTGCAGCCATCTTTGATGCAAGCCTGCTAATTACTCCTAAACCTAAATTACATTATAACTCATTTGAAAGTCTTGTTCTTAATCTTCAACATCCAAAATGGAAAACATTACAGCCAATTATATTCATTGTTATTTACAGGGCTCCAGGTCCGTATTCTGAATTTTTATCTGAATTCTCAGAGTTTTTATCATGTTTAGTCCTTAAATCAGACCAAGTACTTCTTGTAGGTGATTTTAATATCCATGTGGACGTTGACAATGACAGCCTGAGTACTGCTTTCAACTCATTACTGGATTCAATCGGTTTCAGTCAGAGTGTGCACAAGGCGACGCACTGTTTTAACCACACCCTCGACCTTGTGCTGGCATATGGTATTGAAATTGAGGATTTAATAATATTTTCGCAGAATTCGGTATTATCAGATCATTCTTTAATCACTTTCGAATTCTTACTACCTGATTATATTAAATTAGATAAAAGCTCCTACACCAGATGCTTATCTGACAGTGCTATAGCTAAATTTAAAGAAGATATTCCAACAGCATTCGACTCTATGTCATGCCTTAACATAACAGAGGACCTGTATGTTAACCTCAGTCCCTCTCAAATTGATGCATTTGTAGACGGTGTTACGACATGCCTACGGACTGACCTTAGACTCCGTCGCTCCCTGAAAAAGAAGATGATGAAGCAAAGGAAACTAGCACCTTGGTATAACTCCCAAACTGCAGAATTAAAACAAATCTCGGAAACCTCGAGATGTAAGTGGCGTTCCACCAAGGTGGAAGAATCTCGTTTGGATTGGCAAGAAAGTCTCAAAACCTATAGGAAGGCCCTAAGAAAGGCCAGATCAGACTATTACTCATCACTAATAGAAGAAAACGAACAACCCAAGGTTTCTTTTCCGCACTGTCGCCAGGCTGACAGATAGCCACAGCTCTACTGAGCCATCTATTCCTCTAGCTCTGAGTAGTGATGACTTCGCGAGCTTCTTCAATGATAAAATTACAACAATTAGAGATAAAATTCATCACCTTTTACACTCAACTTCTAACGGTTCACCTTTAAGCGCAGAGTCGTTAGAAATAAAGACTAGTCTCGACATATACTTAGACTGCTTTTATCCTATAGATCTTCAACAATTATTGTTAAAGATATCCTCAGCTAAGCCATCTACCTGTCTCTTGGACCCCATCCCAAACGAGACTACTCAAAGAAGCATTACCTGTGGTTAACACCTCATTACTAGATATGATCAATATGTCTCTATTAACAGGTTATGTACCACAGTCATTTAAAGTAGCTGTGATAAAACCTCTTTTGAAAAAACCCACCCTGGATCCTGAGGTCTTAGCAAACTATAGACCTATATCTAACCTTCCTTTTCTATCCAAGATCCTTGAGAAGGTGGTTGCTAATCAGTTATGTGATTTTCTACATAGCAACAGTTTATTTGATGACTTTCAATCAGGATTTAGAAAGAATCATAGCGGGGGGGGGGGACCCTTTTAAGGCACGGCTGCAGACAAAGTCTTGTCTCCATTCTTGTTTTACTAGATCTTAGTGCTGCATTTGACACAATTGACCATTCAATCCTGTTACAGAGATTGGAACATTTGGTTGGCATTAAAGGAATTGCTCTGAGTTGGTTTAGGTCCTATTTCTCTGATCGATCTCAATTTGTGAATGTTAATGATAAATCCTCCAAGTACGCTAAAGTTAGCCATGGGGTTCCTCAAGGCTCAGTGCTTGGACCAATTCTATTCTCCTTATATATGCTTCCTCTAGGGCAATATTAGAAAACACTCAATTAACTTTCACTGTTATGCGGATGACACCCAATTATACTTGTCAATCAAACCAGACGAAACCAGTCAGCTAGCAAAATTTCAAGAGTGCATTAAGGATATAAAATCCTGGATGACCTATAATTTTCTGATGTTAAACCCTAACAAAACTGGAGTTATTGTGCTGGGCCCTAAACACCTCGAACTTCATTATCTAGAGATATAGCTACTCTGGATGGTGTTGCCCTGGCCTCCAGCACCACTGTTAGAAATTTAGGAGTTATCTTTGATCAGGATATATCCTTTAATGCCAATCTAAAACAAACCTCAAGAACAGCCTTTTTTCATCTTGTAACATTGCCAAAATTAGGAATATCCTGTCTCAAAACGACGCTGAAAAACTAGTCCATGCATTTGTTACTTTCAGGCTGGACTATTGTAATTCCCTACTGTCAGGTTGCTCAAATAAGTCTCTTAAGACTCTCCAGCTGATCCAGAATGCTGCAGCGTGTTCTCACAAGAACTAAGAAAGAGATCATATTTCTCCTGTATTAGCTTCTCTGCATTGGCTTCCTGTTGAATCCAGGATTGAGTTTAAAGTCCTTCTCTTGACCTACAAAGCTCTAAATGGTCTAGCACCATCATATCTAGAAGAGCTCCTAATACCCTATTGTCCCACTAGAGCACTGCGCCCCCAGAATGCAGAGTTACTGGTGGTACCTAGAGTCTCTAAAAGTAGAATGGGAGCCAGAGCCTTCAGTTATCAGGCTCCTCTCCTATGGAACCAGCTCCGGATCTGGGTTCGGGGGCAGAAACTGTCACCTCATTCAAGAATGAACTTAAAACTCTCCTATTTGATAAAGCTTATAGTTAGGAGTGAGGAGTTGCAGTGTTCACCTAACTGGCCCAACTGCTTCTCTTCATAATTGTTAGATTAATAATACATAACAAAGTAGAGGGAGGCAGGCCAGCCAAGCCAGATCCGGCAGGGGGAGAGTTCTAAGCCCGAAAAGCTACCTCTCCTTATGACCTGTCTCTCTTAGTTACCTGTTATAGTTACGCTGTTATAGTCCTAGACTGCCGGGGACTTCCCTTCCTTTGACACACTGAGCTGCTCTCTCCTCTCCCTTCTATTACTGTTTCTATTACTGTTACTATTACTATTACTATTTGTGTGCAGCCCATCCCAGAAATGCTTGTTACTAATCCTAGCTTCTGGGGAGTTTACTTCCGAGTCCTTATGCTTTTTTCCCCAAGCGTATTTCCTTGGAGAACCGTTGGCACCAAGACCCTGGTTGCAGCTGTCGCCGTGGTCCTGCTGCACTCCCTGCTGAGCTCAGCGATGCCCTGCAATGTCATGCTGCGTCCTGCTGAACCCTGCAGCTTCCCGCTACATCCAGTCACTGTTCCATTATTAATGTGACTACTATCGCCACTGTTCATCCCCCAACCCGACACGTCGGACACACGCCTACCAAGAGCCTGGGTCTGTCCAAGGTTTCTTCCCAAGAGGGGGTTTTTCCTCGCCACTGTCGCACTGCTTGCTCTTGAGGGAATTACTGGAATTGTTGGAATTGTTGGGGCTTTGTAAATTATAGAGTGTGGTCTAGACCTACTCTATCTGTAAAGTGTCTCGAGATAACTTATGTTATGATTTGATACTATAAATAAAATTGAATTGAATTGAATTGAATTATAAGTCCTTTATTGAATCTGTTACTTCTTACTTCTGCCATGATTGCTTGGTACGGTAACCTGAACATCTGGGACTAAAACCACCTCAGCCATGTTGTCAAGGTGGCTGGTAAGGTTTCTCACAGTCCCCCTTGATGGTTATCTTTGACCAGCACGTACTTTACAAGGCCCGGTCTATATTAGACTGTACAGACCACCCCTTCACTAGTCTGGGGTTACTATACCCCTCTCGGGTCTCAGATTTAGAGTAACCGGTTCAGAGCAATAGGAGTAAAACTACTTTGTCCCAGGTGCAATAACTCAACCCTGACACACATATTTAATAAATCAGAAGTTACAGTTTAAAGATTACATTTGGACACCTGTTATCACCACTGTAATGTAAACCTCCTTTTTTTCGCGTGTATTATAAATGTATGAATGTTTCCTGAAGTGTGGTGAGATGTGGTCCCTGCGGAGCGCGAGAGACTAGTGGTCCCCCAGAGACCTCTAGAGACCCGCTGACTACAGACTCAGACCTTCTCCCATTGGTTCCTGCTCCTCTCTTGGACTAATGGATCAACTCTGGGGGCTGTCTGATAGAGAAGACAAGAATCACATATTACTGCTAGAATATCTGACTATACCTGGTGTGATTGTTATTGTGTGTTGTTTTTGTGTTTTGTTATTGATGATATTATATTATGTTGATTTATTGATGTATGATGTATGATGATGTGTTTGTGTTTGTGTTGTTATTATTGATGATAGTATGATTATTGATATTATTGATGATGATTGATATTGGTATTGATATTATTATGTGTGTATTATTGTTGATTTTTATATTTTATATTGATTTTGTATTGTATTTATTTATTTTATTTTTTTTGTATTTATGTGTTATTATGTTTTATTGTTTTTTTTGATATTGTGATTGTTATTTGTTTAGTATTTATTATGATTATTTTGATATGTTTTTATTATTGTTATGATGTTTATTTATTGATATTGTGATTGTTTGTATTATTGATGTTGTATGTTTTGATTATGTTGTGTTTTGTTTATTGTTTTTATTATTGTATTTGTTTTTTTTTGTTATATATTTTGATGTTATGATGTTTATTATTGTTTTGTGTTTTTTATTATTATTATTGTTTTTTATTTTATTTTTTATTGTTGTTTTTTTTTATTTATTTTTTTTTTATTTGTTTATTTGTGTATTTTTGTTTGTGTTTGTTTATTGTTTTGTTTGTTTTTTTTTGTTTTTGTTATTGTATTTTTGTTGTTTGTGTTGTTTTTGTATTGTATTTTATTGTTATTTTATTGTATTATTGTTGTGTTGTTGGTGTTATTATTGTGTATTGTGTTTATTTGTATGTTTGTGTTTGTTATTATTATTGTTATTATTTTTTGTGTGTTGTGTGTATGTGTTGTGTGTTGTGTGTTGTGTGTTATTTTTGTTTTTATTGTGTGTGTGTGTGTGTGTGTGTTTTATTGTGTGTGTGTGTTGTTTGTGTTGTGTATGTGTATTTGCCCTTGTAGGTGGTGATGGACGTGAATAGCCTGCTTGGGTTTGGGAGACCTGTGTTCTATTCCCACTGCGACACATCAACCAATGTGTCCCTGAGCAAGACCCTTCACCCCTAGTTGCTCCAGAGGCGTGTGGCCTCTGGCGTATATAGAAATTGTAAGTCGCTTTGGACAAAAGAGTCAGCTAAACGTCATGTAATGTAATGTTAAACTGCTGCCAAGAACACTATCAGTCTTTTGTAGGTTTAGTATCTACGGAAGTGAACATGCTCTTTCTCTGAAATGATTTTTATCAAACTAGTATCTCAGCTTCATTTGCTGTATTTCTTGATGTTAAAATATGAAAGGCAAGGCAAGGCAGCTTTATTTGTAGAGCACATTTCAGCAACAGGGCAATTCAAAGTGCTTTACATAAAACATTAAAGAGCAGTTAGAAAACAATTTAAAACAATTTAAAAACATTAATAAACAAATTAAAACAAGAATAAAATTGATAGTGCAGTATGAGAATAAAAGTTACAGTGCAGTATAAGAAATTAAAGTTAATAAAATAGATTATTTAAAGAAAAGCAACATCAAAAAGATAGGTCTTTAGCTTAGATTTAAAAGAACTGAGAGTTGCTGCGGACCTGCAGGTTTCTGGGAGTTTGTTCCAGATATGTGGAGCAATAAAACTGAACGCTGCTTCCCCCTGTTTAGTTCTGACTCTGGGGACAACAAGTAGACCTGTCCCAGACCACCTGAGAGGTCTGGGTGGGTCATAGTGTAGCAGACCTGTCCCAGACCACCTGAGAGGTCTGGGTGGGTCATAGTGTAGCAGACCTGTCCTAGACCACCTGAGAGGTCTGGGTGGGTCATAGTGTAGTAGACCTGACCCAGACCACCTGAGAGGTCTGGGTGGGTCATAGTGTAGTAGACCTGACCCAGACCACCTGAGAGGTCTGGGGGGGTCATAGTGTAGCAGACCTGTCCTAGACCACCTGAGAGGTCTTGGGGGGTCATAGTGTAGTAGCAGATCAGAAATGTATTTTGGCCCTAAACCGTTTAGTGATTTATAAACCAGTAAAAGTATTTTGAAATCTATTCTTTGAGGCACTGGAAGCCAGTGTAGAGACTTCAGTACTGGAGTAATGTGATCCACTTTTCCTGGACAATGAAACAGTGCATTACAACGTGGTTGTTATGTTCCAGGTCTCTATAAGATAAGATAACAGTCTGGTGAACACATTGATGTGGTTTTTATGTTTGTGATGTCAGATTTAGACGACACAGAGCAGGTAACACACAGAGAACATCTGTCTCAGCCTTCTCTTGTTTAAGATATTAATTCATGACTTAATCTCAACACACCCCACCCCCACCCAGCTCATATATAAATAGTTTTGGACACAGAGACAAAGAATCAGTTCTTGAGAGGAGTTTTCATCACCATCATTTTATTGTAAACATGATATATTTATGGTTTATATATTCTGCATGCTTTACTCAAACAGTTGACACATTATATTATATTAGATATGAAGAGACTGTAATAAGACTTGAACCATGAAGATAAAACTGAGAACAGCCAGAATCAGAGAGAAGAACATCAGCTTCAGATAGGACACACACAGAGACACATGGAAGGATTATTATTAATATCATCATCTTGTTAGTCAGAGTTCAGTAGGAAGAGAGGTGTTGTTGACACATCTGGTTTACAATGTTTTCCATGAATGCATTCATATCTTTATAGTTATGGTAGTAAGTAGCTGGAGCATTAGCAGGATATATTAACAGCTGGGATCACATGACCTCCACCTTCAGTAACCAGTTCTACACTGATCTCTGCTTTATGATCAAGAATCATCTTAAAAGAGATCTGGTCACTGTGTGATAAAGGTACTCCTCATTAATTAATATTCAATTGTTTCCCCATTTAAAATCTTTTGGTAAGGTGAAAATATTTTCCTGAAGCTTCTCCACATAATTCCAAAGAGCTTCACGGAAATTCTTTACAGCCTGCGTTCTGCTATTCTTTGTGTACATATCAGATGTTGGTTGTACTTTTTTTCTAACTTTTTCATCCTCTTTAAACAAGTTGCTCAGACTTTCAGCTTCGGCACAGTTACCGTGGGGGTAGTTCTTTGTTGTTGGTTTTGTTTTTTTCAGACTTTCAGCTTCGTCACAGTTACCGTGGGGGTTTTCCCGTCCTCCCTCCTTTTTAAAACCAAACAACTCACAACATAATGGACAAGGAGGCTTTACGTTTAACTCTGATCCTTCTTTATAGAGATCAAACGTTTCGCAACGGACACACCCTGGAACTTTGATTTTTCCATCAAAATATGTCTTTATGAGAGATTTATTTTTATCTGGCTCTGGATAGAAGGTCATCACTGCGTCAGCTACATATTCGTGCCAGAACTTGTGACAGGAAGCACCAATCAGGACTTCACGGATGTAATGTTTAGGGTTACCAATGGACACGGAGACTCCGTAGAACCTCTCTGAACCTGAACCTGAATCCTTCTTGCTCTGAGAGACACAGATTGCTGTGGAGACCAGAGGCTTTGTCTTCTTTAGAGGCTTTGTCTTCAGAAGTATTTTATTATTATTCTGGTTTTTATTCTTCTTCTTATCTTCATTCTCCTTCGTCTTTTTCTTCTCCTTCGGCTCCAGGTTCTTGATGAGGTCTTGCAGATCTTTCATGATGTTTTTTTCCTGCTCTAATCCAGTCTGGGGTTTAACAGATTTTTTATTGTCGTGGACAACCTGCAAGAAATCCCAAATATTATCAATCTGCTGACGCATCAAATCCTTCACAGAGTCATGCTTTGTGTCTGTTAATGTACTAATGTACATATACATAATCACAGTTATTTTAGTCACTATTAAAATCAGGATTATCTAACAGGATTCCTCGTTGACTTTTAGAAAGATGTTGCATTTATTGAAGATAATAAACAGTGAAAGCAGACATTTCCCTTCATACTCTGAACCTTTTGAAGTCCCTTTAAAATAAATAACATGAAAAATATCTTTAAATATGAGTGAGTTTATCCTTCAGGAGGTTTCATTCAGAACACGAGACAAAATAAGAGTTTACTGCAAAACATAACGTGTAAAAAAAAAATCTTGTGATGTTATTGTGATGGTTAGGAGACAGCATTAAAAGCTCTACTGAGAGATTAATAACAATCTGTAATATTTGGAGACATTTAGGTGAAGTAACAATACTTTACAACTTTACAAAGAAGAATTGTGTTATTTTTTGTTAAACTGTCCTCTTACCATGTCGAGCACACATGAAAATGGCCCCCGCCTGGGTACTGGAATGCTCCTGGGTTTCTCAGAGGAATAGAGGTCAAAAGTCAGAGGCAATAGGCTCTTACATTCCTTCATCAAATCAGCATCCTCACTCAGAATATCTTTTGGGGTAACTGGCGGTGTGTTGATCTTTCCCAAAACGAAGATGCTGTGAAGAAGCTGTGAAGTCAAAACACATTCAGAGAGAAATATCATTGTGTGTAACCAAGCAACACATTCTCATGAACGGGTTCCTATGATATCCTTCAAAAAGTTACTGTATGTATGCACACTAGTGTGTACAATATTCTGTACGATATCCTATCACATGACCACGTGATATGATATCGTACGAAATTAGGCGCCCACCAGCCGGTCATGTGACGCCAGCTACAAAGCTCTGAGAGCTGTTGGTCATCAGCAGCCGTTGGTACTTACATTTCATCACTGAGAAGATTTATGGATCCTAAATACATTGACAGGGTCATACATTATATTCAAAAACACATTTCAATAGTTTATAAAAAGTCTCCATCAGACATACCTCAACCATTAACTCCTTAGGAGTAGGATCTCTAGGCTGTCTCTGGTCAAGAACTTTACTCATCGACGCCATTTTCTTGATAATCATGAAAGCATTATATCTGAAAGCCTCTGCTTTCAGGTATTCTTCTCGTCTGAAATAATAAACATATAAAATGGAGAATTAAAAGCAGAATGCAGCGATGAAATGTTTCAGTAAATCAAACATACAACAGATCCATATATCTACATACATACATACATACATGTTAAATACTACATTCAAACACAACAACAAAAATCAGAGTAACTGTAGGAGCCACATATCATATGTTGTTTATGGTCTCATCTATGTTGTTTGTTGATTATTATATTGTGCACTGATATTGTGGATATGTGGTGGGAGTTTTCATGGCGGTTTGAGTGGAAGTGATAACATGTTTGTTTTCTTCACCTGTTCACCGGTTTGTTCTTTTGGGCTTTCATAGAGAGGGAGGCCTGGGAGAAAACACTTTCTGTTGACCGCATAACGCCGCATTAACACAATTATTTCTACTAAGCAAGTAACAATTACACATGGTAACTGCAGTACTAGGTGTATTTTACGTGTGGAAGAAGAATAAAATCATTAAAAATACTTCGATCTTGAACACACCACAGTGTGTTTATGAATCTCTCAGTGTCTAGTCCCTCACAGCAGCACCTGGTAGGACTGATTACAGCCTCAACAGGAACACTACTTTAAGTTTTAGATCATATCAGTCTCTCTCATTTCATTTTCTTCACATTGTGTCTTTACCTTTCATAAGTTTCTCTTGAAGATAATCCTCTATAATAATTTCAATATATACATTTTGTTAAGAATTACAATAACATGTCTCCATGTTTTTGACTCACCTCGGCTGGTCAGGATCAGGCTGCTGCTGTTCATCAATAGATTTAGCAGTAGATTTAGCAGTAGATTTTTTAGGAGCCTGATGCAATCAGAAATAAAAGGTACATTACAATTGAATTCAGTCATGTAGAACTGAATCATAATGCTGTCAGATATTCAGAGCAGGTACTCACCATTGTTGGTTCTGAGTGACTGAAATGAAAGAAGGAAGTGAAGCTGTCCTCTCTGCTCTCTGATAACTCCTGTGAGTCTGACGTGTTTATATACAGTTCTCTAACATGTAACAGGATGTCTGGGTAAGGGGGCGTGGTCTCACTAAACAGCAGCAGAAGAAGAGCTGGACGCAGGAAGTAACGACTGATTCATCAGTAGTTGTCACGGACAACCAGGAGACAGACTGCAGTAGAGAAGCTGAGCTTTATTAACAATGATCCAACAACGAGCAGGAAGCAACAGGCAGGAAATCTGGTAGCTGGGTAGGCAGGTTCCAGAGCAGCAGCAGACAACAGGATCCGAAGTACAGGGTAGGCAAATTTGGAATGACTGCGAAACGCGTAGCGTGGTCAAAACGTGAATGTGGTGTGGACGAGTGGTTAGGTACAAGTGTTTTTTTTTTTTTTTTTTTTTTTTTTTTTTTTTTTTTTTTTTTTTTTTTTTTTTTTTGTTGAGGTTGAGGGTTGAGGGGTTGTGCAGGTGTTATTATGTAGTTTAGGACTGAGGGGACTGGGAGAGTCTGATCTGCGTGAGTAACGAGGAGTATGAATCAGTGGGAGGGTGTGTGCGAGAGAGAGAGAGTGAGTGCTGGTGACAGTGAATGGGGAAACAAACAGTCAATGAACACTGACTAACAGTCCAAGACACCCTGACATTACCCCCCCACCCACAAGGCGCGACCCGCGCCGTAAAGGCAAAACACGGGAGGGGGGGGCGGGCAGCCCGGAGACCGGGACAGGAGGGGGACAGGGCGAAGGCGGACGGACTCCAGGCCCTCCCCCAAGACTTGGGCGGAGCTGGCTGGAAGCGTGACCACAGCGGAGCCGGCTGGGGGCGTGGCCACGGCGGAGCTGGCTGGCCCACTGGCGGCCGTGGCGGGGCTGATCCCTCTGGAGGCCGTGGCGGGGCTGATCCCTCTGGAGGCCGTGGCGGGGCTGATCCCTCTGGAGGCCATGGCGGGGCTGATCCCTCTGGAGGCCATGGCGGGGCTGATCCCTCTGGAGGCCATGGCGGGGCTGATCCCTCTGGAGGCCATGGCGGGGCTGATCCCTCTGGAGGCCATGGCGGGGCCGATCCCTCTGGAGGCCATGGCGGGGCTGATCCCTCTGGAGGCCATGGCGGGGCCTGATCCCTCTGGAGGCCGTGGCGGGGCTGATCCCTCTGGAGGCCATGGCGGGGCTGATCCCTCTGGAGGCCGTGGCGGGGCTGATCCCTCTGGAGGCCGTGGCGGGGCAGACCCCTCTGGAGGCCGTGGCGGTCCTGGGAACCGTGTCGGCAGGACCTCCACAGTCCCCTTAGAGGGCGTATGGCCCCCCCAAAAAAATTTTCCTGGGGAGGCTCCCTGGGATGATGTCCAGGACAGGCAATGAGGGCTTAGAACTGGGCTGTACCGGCGACGAGGGCGTCGAACCGGGCTGTACCGGCGACGAGGGCGTCGAGCTGGGCTGAACCGGCGACGAGGGCGTCGAGCCGGGCTGAACCGGCGACGAGGGCTTAGGAAGGGTGCTAGCTAGGTGGGGTTCAGGAAGGAGGCTAGCTAGCCTGGGCTCAGGGGAAATGCCAGCTAGGCTAGACTCTGGGGAGCCGCTACACGGCCGGGACTCTAGGAACTCTAGGAGACCAGAGGACTCTGGGACACTACAGAGCTCGGGGAGCTCGGGGACACTAGGAAGCTCTGGGACACTAGAGGACTCGGGGAACCTAGGGACACTAGAGGACTCGGGGACACTAGAGGACTCGGGGACACTAGAGGACTCGGGGAACCTAGGGACACTAGAGGACTCGGGGACACTAGAGGACTCGGGGACACTAGGGACACTAGAGGACTCGGGGACACTAGAGGACTCGGGGACACTAGAGGACTCGGGGACACTAGGGACACTAGAGGACTCGGGGAACCTGGGGACACTAGAGGGACTCGGGGAACCTAGGGACACTAGAGGACTACGGGGACACTAGGGAGCTTCGAGGGAACCCGAGGGACACTAGAGGACTCGGGGAACAGGGGGACACTAGAGGACTCGAGGCAAAGGGGGGGGGGGGAAAGGAACAGCTACCTAGCCCAAGAGTCAGGGGAATCCAAACCAACCAGGACTCAGGAAAGCCACTAGCTAGCTGGGACTCAGGAAAGCCACCAGCCAGCTGGGACTCAGGAAAGCCACCAGCCAGCTGGGACTCAGGGAAAGCCACCAGCCAGCTGGGACTCAGGGAAAGCCACCAGCCAGCTGGGACTCAAGGAAAGCCACCAGCCAGCTGGGACTCAGGAAAGCCACCAGCCAGCTGGGACTCAGGAAAGCCACCAGCCAGCTGGGACTCAGGAAAGCCACCAGCCAGCTGGGACTCAGGAAAGCCACCAGCCAGCTGGGACTCAGGAAGCCACCAGCCAGCTGGGACTCAGGAAAGCCACCAGCCAGCTGGGACTCAGGAGAAAGCCACCAGCCAGCTGGGACTCAGGAAAGCCACCAGCCAGCTGGGACTCAGGAAGCCACCAGCCAGCTGGGACTCAGGAAACCACCAGCCAGCTGGGACTCAGGAAAGCCACCAGCCAGCTGGGACTCAGGAAAGCCACCAGCCAGCTGGGACTCAGGAAAGCCACCAGCCAGGGACTCAGGAAGCACCAGCCAGCTGGGACTCAGGAAAGCCACCAGCCAGCTGGGACTCCAGGAAAGCCAC
>NC_053119.1:2195726-2208226 GCF_010015445.1 Perca fluviatilis | reverse complement strand
GAGAGAAACAGGTAAAAGAGCAAAGATACCAACATGTCCAGGTAAGATGTCTGAGGTTATGTACACAGCTATAAAAAAAGTGAAAAACACTATATCTTTACAATAGTAAAACTGTGTTCTTACTGTTTAACAGAAAGTAATGGAGGTGAAAGCAATAGAAACACCACATTCATTAGTATTTAGAGATGATGCAGACATCCAATGTGATGAAGAAAACTTGCCACATGATGCTGGAGAGAGGCAGGATTAGTCACACTATTCGTTGGTACTGTTATGTACCTTTAGTTTTTTTACCCAGTAATTCCATAAATTACTAAAGACAAAATACTTTATTGAAGAAAACTGCTGATTTTCATTCCTTCTTGTTTACCTTATGTAAAAATTGGTATGCTATACAATCTATATTTTTCCTTAAATAAACTGTTGAGTAGTGTCAAGTCACTCAAATTGTTCAAACTGTAAAGATGAGAAAGTTAGTAATTTCTGTATTGGTGTTTGAGGCTAGTGTTTTTTACCCTCAGTGTGTTCTGAGTCGAGTGTGTGTGTGTGTGTGTGTGTGTGTGTGTGTGTGTTGTGTGTGTGTGTGTTATCTCAGTGAGGACTGTTCATACTGTTTGGCAGCACTGAGCCTGTTTTGCAGCTGATGTGAACTGTTTAGCTCAGGTGACTGTAGGTAGTGCAGACTGGAGTTAGAGTTTTGCACATGGGACTCCAGTTGTGCCCACTGTCGTTTAGCAATCGGAAAAAACTGTAATGTGTTAATGTTCATATTATTGTCTGTAGATTAGGGGTGCACAACATATCGACTCAATATCGTTATCGCGATATCACGTTGCGCGATATTATACCGGAAGTCTCGCGATAATTACGCAATATTTTGTTCTTTCAATTCAGGCAACATTTTAAATGTATTGTTTTAGCACTGGGAAATATGAAATCTATTTTTGATGCGTTTTCCCATAACTTTGGTAATTTTACATATGTTTAAAAATATCGAAATTAATATCGATATCGAAATATTCATTATCGATATCGCAATATCAAATTTTTTTCAATATCGTGCACCCCTACTGTAGATGCAATTTGACCAGAGTTGACAATTTGACTTTCAATGTAAAAAGAAAAAAGCTTAATAATTTTAATAGTATACATGACAGAAAACAAATGTAATACAAGAACAGATGTCCTTAAAGAGCTGAACATTTTGATATTTGAATGGTTTTTGTAGCTGAAAATATGCAGAAGAACATTGTACGGAAGAATTGGATAAATGGACAATCCTGTGAATAATGCTGAATCAGCATTCACATAATTAACACATATTTGTCTCACATGCATCTTGTGAAATATCAGCATTATAACACAGTTAAAGAATGTGTTTCATCATCAGCATTCACCAACACTGAAGATACCATGTGGCTGATGGAGCTCCAGATGATGAAGAGAACTAACCTGAGCTAAGGTTCTGTTGATTGGTACCAATCAATGATTTGAAGGACTCAGAGTAGAAGTGAGAATAAAATGTTTTATTAATAATTCATCTTGCAAACAGAAAGCTTTTCATAATGTGGAGGAGGAAACAATATAATAAATCTTATAATAAAGCTTTATCTGATTTATGTAACAAAAGAACCCTAAAACACCACCAACCTGGTGAATGTAGACCAGGGACCTGTACCATGAATCAACATGTCCAGGATGTATTCCCCTAACCTAACAACCAAAGTCCTGCATCAGCTGGGTCACCACGCTGGTTATCAACTAGTTCAGACAACTCTGGGTTTCTAAATCCAGAGTCGCGTTCACATAAAAGAGGCAGGGTTTGCACAGCACGACCAATCACAAACATCTACCAGAGCTGCATATTTTACAAAAGAGCAAACTAGAACTAGAACTGCAAGCAGTTATCATGGGGCCCAAGCCTCTGATGCCAGTCGCCCCCCGACACCCTGGGGTGCTGCGCCAAAGTGGGACCTGAAGCATAACACGGGAAGGTAAGCGTTGGCGTATATTGAGAGGTTTGATCCGCAAGGTCTGCGGTACTCTGCCTTTGCAAATATCCCAATAACATTGATTGAGTAGAAGGGCTGAAACTGGTCTGCATAAGATACAGTGCCCCCTAATGGCCGATCTTCGCCAAATGTGGTACAGAGCATCGCAGTGGGATGTTGAATAAGTATCTCTAGTTGTTTGCTGATAGCTTTTAATTTGGCCGAGATATGATATGATATGTGTGTGATAGCTAGCTAGGAAAATGTGTTTGGTCGTCAAATGCGCATACTTTAACGTAGCAAAATTCTTTGTACAAAGTTTGGTCAGGTCCATCTGGAGATGATATATACCAGGTTTCGTGCAGATCGGTCGCACGGCCTATCTACACTGTAAATTTAAAGTTGTTCACTTTAGTGTAAGTGGTGAATCTAGACTTGGGTCCCATAGGCCACGCCCACTTTGACCCCACTCTAGGGTTGGCCTCAGGATTGGCCCTAGATGGTACCCATCAAATTTTGTATAAATCACATGAGCCACTCATGAGATATAAACTTTTTGTCCTTGTAGCGCCCCCTAGTGACCAATTTTCGTGAATCGCATGACCTCCAGAGGGTCATGACAAACAATAACCTAAAGTTTTGCGTTGATAGCATTTATTTTGGCCAAGATATGGCAAAGTTGGTGTTTTCATAGTTAGCTACACAAATATGTTTGCGTGTAATATGCGAAATCTTTATGGGAAAAAGACTTTTTTGTACAACTTTTAGTCAGATCAGTCTGGAGATGCTACCTGCCAAGTTTGGTGCAAATCGGTCGCACGGTCTAGGAGGAGTTCGAAAAAGTAGGTTTTTGACATATAGCAATTTTTCACACATAAAATTCTAGGCGGAAATGGGTGTGGCCTATATGACGAGATTCAGTTGGATCCAGGGAACCCGTAGATGTATGGTTTTTGAATTTCGGGTGTACGGTGTGGGAGTTATAGGGCCAAACGCGTTTTTTCTGCCATAGCGCCACCTAGTGCTGTAAGTGGGTCAATTATTGAGCCTGAGGTCCTTGTGGAGTTTTGGACCAGTCCTGAAAAGGCCAACCCCCCACCATGTACGGTTTAGGCTGTAGCAGGAGTTTTACGCGGAGAAGAATAATGAATATGATGAATAATCCTTAGAAAAACAATAGGGTTCCACAGCCCTGCTGTGCGAACAGCGTAGCTCTACTACCGCTGGTTCTTACAGACTCGGGCTTGGACCCCTAATTCTACATAAATATGAAGAACACAGACTCGGTTTTACAGACAAAACGCAATACAGTCGCTTTTCCTCCTAACTCCTAGGTCAGGCTGCAGGGAGGACTTTGATTTTGGGTGATAGATTGGAGATACTTCAGAAGTTCAGGCTTGTTTTCTTTCACCAGTTTACGATGCTCTTCGTCCAGCTTCTTCCCCACATCACTCTTCCTCACTTCGTCCCAGTCCTTCTCCTTCTACACACCAAAGAAAATATCAGAACATCAGGTGATCAGTCAACAACCATGAAGCTCTGCTTGTTTCCAGCAGCTTAACTGTAACTTCTCACCATATCTTTGAAGGCCTCTCCTTTGTAGTAGCTCTGTGATGAAGGATACTTCAGTCCCTCCTCACTGAGCTCCTCCAGGCTCTCAGCCACCATGTGCAGCTCCTCTTCCTCTCCATCGAAGGCATACAGCTTTCTGTCCTCACAGGTCATCAGGACCAGCTGATCATACGGGTATGACGTCCCCTCCACTACTCCTACAACCTTCATGGTTACTATCTCAGGAAGGTAGAAATTCCCCCACTCATTGAACTCCTCATCATTGTAATAGGGGTCTTCCAGGTCTCCGATCTGCAACGTGGCACCAGCTGGTTTCTTTAAGGTGAAAGTCTTCGTTCCAAACTCGGACACAAAGCCTGAAACCCATGTCAGGTAATCTTCCTGGTAATCTGGACCCATGGGGGACAAGAGGAATTAGGATGGAACATGTCAAACACTAACCATAGATAGTTTTATGACGCGTGTAGTCTACCTTTTACTTTGGTGCTTTCCTTAATCAGAGCCGACAGCTCACCAGCTGACCTGAAAGGTAGAAAAGTGATTTAACAACTAAAGAGAGTTTATAAAAACAGAGAGAGAGTTTTGAGGGAGGAGAGTCTCCTCAGACAGCAACAATCATTTCTGCTGAATACCACCTGTCCCTTAACACACTACTGGAGCTGAGAAATACATCTGACTCACAGGCAGCAAGGACAAGATACAGCTACTGAGGCTGATACAACATGGAGGACTCTATAAATCAGACTTCACATCTGATTTATCATCAGGAGGAACATGACTAAGAAGTTTATATAGTTTAGAACTTTGCTCATTATGTTCCCTTGTTCAGGTAGTGTGTTGTTATGGAGTAGGATACAGAAATCATAGGCTCCTGTTATATAAACGATTTTCAATGGAACGGCTCAATATTTAAATGATGTCGACAATGTGGATGAGGTGCGTTATAGTTGGTGGCGTGCCTTTTTGTGTTTCTTTTGTGAGAGAGAGAGAGAGGACAGGAGAGAGGGCAGAGACAGAGGGGCAGGAGAGACAGGGGCAGAGAGACAGAGAGAGAGAGAGGACAGGGGAGGACGAGAGAGACAGAGAGGAGACAGAGGGACAGAGAGGGGCAAGGGGCAGGAGGGGAGAGACAGAGGGAGAGACAGAGAGAGACAGAGAGGGGACAGAGACAGAGGAGAGACAGAGAGAGACAGGGGAGGGAGAGAGAGGGGCGGGGAGGAGACAGGGCAGGGAGGAGAGAGGAGACAGAGAGACAGAGACAGAGGGAGAGAGAGGACGGAGAGGGCGAGAGGAGGGAGAGACAGAGAGAGAGAGAGGGCAGAGAGGGGACGCAGAGAGAGACAGAGAGGGCAGAGAGAGAGAGAGAGAGACAGAGAGAGAGACAGAGAGAGAGACAGATGCTCAGTGTTTCCTGAGGTCATTCAACCGTTCTAAAATAAGGACATTTGGACAGTGGCTGTCAGCGTCTGATGCGACGAAAAAGGTGTCCTTCAGTTTGTTTGTGTAACGCACTGGGGAGGGCAGTAGAGGTGAAAATCTTTAAGATAACACAAAAATAAAATATGTCTTATAGCCTAATGATCTCTCTGCCTGTAGCCTACTCTGGCTCAAAAGAATACAGGCTACCATCCCAATTATACGACCTCAATCTGCTCTTCTTTGGGTGTACAGGGGACACCACTCAGGACCACTACCAATATCTCACACTGTCACAAACTCTTACTCCTCTCTCTCTATCTCTCTCTCTCTTTCTTATCTCTCTCTGTCTCTCTCTCTCTTTTTCTGTTCTCTCTCCTCTTTTATTTTTTTCTATCTATATTTTTTTTTTTTTATATTTTATATAATTTATATATTATATATACTTTTATGTATATTGTTTGTTTTGGTTATGTTTTTTTATGTTATTGATATATATATATTATATATTGTATTTGATAGTGTATTTGTTTGTTTGTATTTATTTGTATTGTTGTTGTTATATATTGTATGTATTGGTGTATATATGTATGTATGTATGTATATATATATATATATATATATATATGTATATTATATATGTAGTTGTATATGTATATATATATATTGTATATGTATATTGTATATGGTTATATATGGTATGTTGTATATGTGTATATATTGTATATATTGTATGTTGATATGTAGTTGTATATATATTATGTATATATATGTATGTGTGTATATGTATATATATATATATATATGTATATATATATATGTATATATATATATGTATGTATATATATATATATATATATATTTATATATATATATATATATATATATATATATGATATATATATGTATATATATATTTTTATTTGGTTTTGGTTTGCTCTGGCGATGGACATTACGTATTGGTATGGACTATGTAGTCACTGTGGTGAATGGTATTTTTGTTACAGGGCGTTTTGGACAGCCCCTCCTCAGTGTGTGCACAGGTCATGCAAGATTTTATAGGGGGGCTCAAGCCCCCTAATTTTCATCTTAGCCCCCTAAGAATTATAATATTAAAACACAGAATCACCCTGTTAGGGTCTGAGCCCCCCTAAAGGTCTGGTCCTAGAATCACCCTCAGTAGGGGGGCGCCCCCTAAAGGTCTGGTCCTAGAATCACCCTGTTAGGGTCTGAGCCCCCCTAAAGGTCTGGTCCTAGAATCACCCTGTTAGGGTCTGAGCCCCCTAAAGGTCTGGTCCTAGAATCACCCTGTTAGGGTCTGAGCCCCCTAAAGGTCTGGTCCTAGAATCACCTTGTTAGGGTCTGAGTCCCCCTAAAGGTCTGGTCCTAGAATCACCCTGTTAGGGGCTGAGCCCCCCTAAAGGTCTGGTCCTAGAATGGCCCCTGTCACACACACACACACACACCCACCCACCAGTAAATCCAGGTCAGTTGTCTCTAACCTGTGTGATCTGATGGTCCAGCAGGTGTAATGTGTATTATTCAGCCATCAGTAGAGCTCATTCTAACATGTGTTTCCTCTCCAGTCCTCAGAGAGAACACTGACTCAGAGACTTCAACAGGAGAATAATTAAAGGAAGGATTAACACTCACCGTGGCTCAGGTCGGGGGTCTTCATCCTCTCCACAGGCTCCCTGTAGCTTTAACAAAAAGGTATATGGATATGAATAAAGGTTATTATTTTAACATTTCCATTTTAATTCATCATTGTTCAAGACTTAAAGTGATTATTCTACAGCCGGCGATAACCTCAACAGCTGTCTTGAGCATCCTTAGACTAACTATGGATTTAAAATCCAAATAAAGAAGTCTGGGAGAATTTAAATCTGCTGAGTTATCATTACTGCTGATTGATCTGAGGGGAGAATATACCTTACTTTAAGGCTCAATTATGTTTTGTAGCACCAGACAGATTTAATTTTGTTTCTGGGGCAAACAGTGCCTTTATTTGCCAGGACAGCTGCAGACAGTAAATGGGAGAGAGGGGGATTACATGCAGCAAAAACATGAAGGAGCCTTTTAAACATGGAGCACACACTCACAGACGTTTTCTTTAACTTTTTCAGAGTCAACAACCATGAAGCTCTGCTTGTTTCCAGCAGCTTAACTTAACTTCTCACCATATCTTTGGAGGGCTGTCTTTTAGGGTATCTCTCTGATGATGGATACTTCAGTCCGTCAAGTAATAGCTTCTCCAGGCTCTCAGCCACCATGTCCAGCTCCTCTTTCTCTCCATCGAAGGCATACACCTTTCTGTCCTCACAGGTCATCAGGACCAGCTGATCACACGGGCACGACGTCCCCTCCACTACTCCTACAACCTTCATGTTTACTGGTTTAGGAAGGTAGAATTTCCCCCACCCTTTCAACTCCCCATCATTCCCTTTGTAAATGGTGTCTTCCAGGCCTCCGATCTTCCACCTGGCACCAGATAGATTTTCTAAGTTGAAGGTCTTGTGTCCATACTCAGACACTTTACCTGTAACCCATGTCAGGTAATCTGGACACATGGCAGACAAGAGGAATTAGGATGGAACATGTAAAACACTAACCATAGATAGTTTTTGAAGTGTGTACTTTACCTTTTACTTCGATGCTATCCTTAATCAGATTGTAGTGCTGATATTCTGGCCTGAAAGGTAGAAAAGTGATTTAACAACAAAAGAGAGTTTATAAAAACAGAGAGAGAGTTTTCAGGAGAGGAGAGTCTCCTCAGACAGCAACAATAACTTCTGCTGAATACCACCTGTCCCTTAACACACTACTGGAGCTGAGAAATACATCTGACTCACAGGCAGCAAGGACAAGATACAGCTACTGAGGCTGATACAACATGGAGGACTCTAAAACTCAGACACACACACACACGACGAGGCAGGCGAAACAAAGTTGACGAAAGTTTAACTTTATTCAAATGAGGACCACTCGAGAACCAATCAGGTCCGCGTGTTTGTGTTTGGAGGCCGGAGTTACAAAAAAAGTCTGACCAAGATGGCGGAGGTTATCAGAGCTGTATCATGGACATGTGTATGAGATTAAAATGTTTCTACATGAACACTGGTACTTGTATCAACACAAATTGTGATTTATATGACAGAGGAACTTAGTCAGGGCACATACACCACGAAATAAATAGACCACTGTTTAAACACTCAAACTTTTCAGCTAGCCAACAGGCTAATCGCTAGCATGTTCGGACATTCGGACAGCCAGGCAGCCAGGCAGCTAGGCTACTTGTGCATTTGTTTGATTACATGATTTGTTGGCGAACACTGACGCTTGTATCAAGCTACAATAGCAACGATAGCTTGCTAGCAAACTACCTGCTAGCTACCTATGCTACCTATCTTCAACCCTCTCTGCTAGCTGCCTAGCAGCCGGTGTTCTGTTGCAGTCTGGCGTGTTGTTTTTGCGACCTGGTACATATCTGGAAGTTATTTACACTAATTCGATAGGATTTGTCTATTATTAAGTATTACTTCATACACTTTGTGTTGCTCATTTAATCTTTCGTGAACAGAACAGAAAACTCGTTCTTACCGCATGGTCCCTAGCCTCGGCCCCATTCTGGATCTCTGTAGAAAAAAAAATGTGTTCATCATTAAAAGTAGTGGTGGAAAAATACTTCAAACATTTATTTCAGTACTGAAAGTAATGAGACTACAATAGAATAAAATATGAATATTATAACCGATTCCGGGCCTTTATGTGTGTCTCTATGTGTTTGTGTGTGTGTTCAAGTTAAGCTGTTTATATATATATATATATATATATATATATGTGTGTGTGTGTGTGTGTGTGTGTGTGTGTTTGTCAAAAGAAAGAAACTAACCTGAATCCAACAGATACATTTTTAATAAAGAAATACAACTTTTATTTATAAACATCCTGAGCACAAAATATTTGAACAAATAAATAATGAGTTAATATCTTAGAGAAGCAGATTAGGGCCACATAAATATGTATTTGACAGGATTCTTCATGTTAGATTTAAGTCATTTTCAGAACTTTTTAACACCACTTATGATGTAATTTAATGCCAACTTCACGGTCATATAATATATTATATATAATGGAGAATCAGTGTGGATTTAAAGCTGCGAAAATAATTATTTACCAAGTAAATTAATTTAATAAAACATTTTATTATAATCTCAACAATCATATTTAGTTCACATTAGCTTTGTAAGTTTTGTTTGTACCCTAAACATAACATAAAATAATAACATATTTGTTGCATGAAGAGCTCTTATGATATTAAACTAAAATACAAAATAAATATATAATATATATATTTATAATATAAGATAATATATAATGTAATATCAGATAATATATAATGTAATATAAGATAATATATAATGCAATATAAGATAAGATATAATTTAAGATAAGATAATATATAATGTAATATAATATATAATGTAATATGAGATCATATAATGTAATATGAGATAATATATAATGTAATATGAGATAATATAATGTAATATGAGATCATATATAATGTAATATCAGATCATATATAATGTAATATAGATATATAATGTAATATGAGATCATATAATGTAATATGAGATAATATATAATGTAATATAAAATCATATATAATGTAATATAAGATCATATATAATGTAATATAAGATAATATATAATGTAATATGAGATCATAATTAATATAAGATCATATTAATGATATAATTATTTAAGTAATAAAGTAATATCAGATAATATATAATGTAATATAAGATAATATATAATGTAATATGAGATCATATATAATGTAATATAAGATCATATATAATGTAATATAAGATAATATATAATGTAATATAAGAGTCATATATAATGTAATATGAGATCATATATAATGTAATATAAAGATCATATATAATGTAATATAAGATAATATATAATGTAATATAAGATAATATATAATGTAATATGAGATCATATATAATGTAATATAAAATCATATATAATGTAATATAAGATAATATATAATGTAATATGAGATCATATATAATGTAATATAAAATCATATATAATGTAATATAAGATAATATATAATGTAATATAGATTATATATTAATTATATAATATATGAAATATAATGTAATATAAGATAATATATAATGTAATATAAGATCATATATAATGTAATATGAGATCATATATAATGTAATATGAGATCATATATAATGTAATATAAGATCATATATAATGTAATATAAGATCATATATAATGTAATATAAGATAATATATAATGTAATATGAGATCATATATAATGTAATATAAAGTAATATATAATGTAATATAAGATCATATATAATGTAATATGAGATCATATATAATGTAATATGAGATCATATATAATGTAATATAAGATCATATATAATGTAATATGAGATCATATATAATGTAATATCAGATCATATATAATGTAATATGAGATCATATATAATGTAATATAGATAATATATAATGTAATATAATATATATAATGTAATATCAGATCATATATAATGTAATATAAATATATATAATGTAATTAAGATAATATATAATGTAATATAGATAATATATAATGTAAATAAGATATATATAATGTAATATAAGATATATATAATGTAATATAAGATAATATATAATGTAATATGATTATATATAATGTAATATAAGATATATATATGTAATATAAGATCATATATAATGTAATATAAGATCATATATAATGTAATATAAGATCATATATAATGTAATATAAGATAATATATAATGTAATATAGATTTATATGTAATATAAGATCATAATGTAAATAAAAATTACATAAAAAAAAAAAAAAAAAAAAAAAAAAAAATATAAATATGTAATATAAGAAATATAAAATAAAAAAATATATATGTAATATTATATATAAATATAAAAAAAATATAAAGATAAAATAAAATATAATATAAATAATAAAATTAATGTAATATAAATATAATAGATTATTTAAAAAAAAATAAAAAAAAAAATTAAATATAATATAATATATATAATAATTAATATATAATATAATATTATATATTATAATAAGATATAGTAAAAAATAATATATATAAGTAATATATAATTAAGAATATAATAATCATATATATATATAAGATAATATAATATAATATAATAAGATAATATAATAATGTAAATTATAAAATATATAATGTAATATGAGAATATAATGAATACAGATAATATATAATGTAATATAAGATAATATAATAATATAAGATAATAATAATATAATATATAATATGAATAATATATAATGTAATATAAGATTATAAATAATATAATATAATATATAAATATATATAATGTAATATAATATATATATAATATAATATAAGATATAAATAATGTAAGAATAATATAAAATATAATAATATAATGTAATATATGATTATATAATGTAAACAGATATATATAATGTAATATAAATATATATAATGTAATATAAGATAATATATAATGTAATAAGATAATTATAATGTAATATAAAAAAATAATATATAATGTAATATAAGATATAATGTAATATAAGATCATATATAATATGTAATATAAGATCATATATAATGTAATATCGGATCATATATAATGTAATATAAGATCATATATAATGTAATATAAGATCATATATAATGTAATATAAGATAATATATAATGTAATATAAGATAATATATAATGTAATATCAGATCATATATAATGTAATATGAGATCATATATAATGTAATATATAGGGGGTCCTCGTCTTATACACAACTCTCCCCGCCACTGGAACCTGCAGCTGGGCTTCCAGCCCCGCTGCACTGACCCACTTCTTTTTACTGACCTCAGCCCCATCACCCCCCCATCTGGTCCACGTCTGAGACCAGACCTCAGAGACCCTTATAACCAACGAGCTAACGGTAGCTTTAATGTGCTAATAGTGCTGGTTTCACTGTAAAGTCTCTTTGAGAAGACTATCATGTAAAGCTCTATATCAGTGGTTCTCAAACTTTTTTCAATAATGTAACCTCCTTTGAAATATGTTTTAGCCACGTTCCCCCTGGTGAGTGAAAAGCATTTTTGGTAGAACAAAAGGCTCTATAAACCATTAGTGTCTGATTTACTTAACACGCTTGTAACTGAAACACATTTAAATGTTACTTCAAATGTTTGAAATCCATAACTAAATTAATTTTATGATTTATGCCTGACTGATATATTTGAAATTAACATTTCAAAAAGGAATCTCACGTACCCCCTGCAGTACTCCAAAGTACCCCTAGGGGTACACGGACCCCCATTTGAGAAACACTGCTCTATATAAATAAAATGTATTATTATTATTATTATTATTATTATTATTATTATTATTATTATTATTATTATTATTAACAGACGAGAGGTCTCATTTTCTTTCCTGATA
>NC_053119.1:2170726-2190726 GCF_010015445.1 Perca fluviatilis | reverse complement strand
AGCTCATTTCTGTGTGTGTGTGTGTGAAAAAACAAAGTGGTCCAAACAGAGGCCTGTACTACGAAGCAAGATCAACCAGCCCTGGATCTCTTTCAGTTACCCGGCTTCACCTAACCTAACAACCGCGGTCCTCCATAACCTGTATCACCACGCTGGTTATCAACTAGTTAAGTCAACCCATAGTTGTCCAATCTAGAGACGCATGCGTTCACATAAAAGAGGAGGGGTGTGAAAACAACAAAAAGCCAAATCTTAAAGCTGATGCTTTGACTCTGCTGAACAACAACAAACCAGAGGTTGATCTTCTGGATCATCAGGGGCCTATACCATGAAGCTGGTTTAGGTGGCTAGCCAGCTATGTTTCAGTTTAGTTTCCACCAACCCTGGGTTTTAGGTACTATGAAAGTAGCTCGGCTTTAATCGGTGTTCGTTGCCATGGTATCTTACGCTGCACGGCTAACCTGCTCCGGGGCAGGTTATGTTCTGGATTTGAGATCTCAGTCTGAAGTTTGACCAATCAGCGGTGAGCAAAGAAACATATAGATGACGTAATTAATTCCCAGCTGCTGTTCTCTGTTGCAATCATTGCAATGGCTTCACCTTTTGCTGCAAAGAAGTGTTTGTGATAAAATATTCACAAAAATAATAAAAGGTTGTGATAAATACTCACCACTTTGAATTATATTTTTATATTTTGTCTTGATCTGCTGCCAAGAACGTTTGGAGTTGGGGTTGCATCTAAAAATCAATTAATATTAATCTTTCTTAGGATGTCAAAGCTAATACATTCACATTTTACAAACATACATATATATATATATATATCATACACACATTTTCATTTTATTTAATACATTTTTAATATGATTAGCCTATATTCATAATTTCACATTAATGGCCTATAGAATGTATTTCTTTAACTTCCGTATTAACGGAATCAGCAATCTCCTCCTCAAGATTGTTCTCTTGCTTTGGCAGCAGAGACGGTATTACTGCGCTTGAAAAACATTTTTATATTCTAAAATAATTTCTTGCTCCTTCACAGAAAAATATATTGCTCTCGCTCTATCCATATTGAACGTGGTTGTCGTGTCGACGGCTCACTCTTTTATGTGCACGCGCGCGTGGAGTAATCAGAGTTTAAGGATCAAAGCCTGAGTTAACAGAGAAAGTTGATGAGCTGCGTCATGGTACCAATAGAGCCTGATTGCATCGGTTTGGTTTTGTCAACTCTAAACCAATCCTGCAACCCTGAGTTTGTTCAACTACCATCATGGTACAGGCCCCAGGTCTGATACCAGGAAAGACACATGAAGAAAGTTCATGCTGTCATTATGAAATTATTCATTACAATTCTGTCATAAACTATGCTAGGATTAGACTGGATGTACTGCAAGGGTGTGTGTCTTTGTGTGTGTGTATCTGTGTGTGTGTGTATGTGTGTTTTTGTGTGTGTGTGTATGTGTGTGTCTTTGTGTGTGTCTGTGTGTCTTTGTGTGTGTCTGTGTGTGTGTGTGTGTGTCTTTGTGTGTGTCTGTGTGTGTGTGTGTGTGTGTGTGTGTCTTTGTGTGTGTCTGTGTGTGTGGGTGTGTTCAATGAAAAAAGTTCATGCTGTCATTATGAAATTATTTTTGAAATTCGTAATAAATGATGCTAGGATTAGACTGTTTGTACTGAAAGGGTGTGTGTGTGTCTTTGTGTGTCTGTCTGTATGTGTGTGTGTGTTCAAGTTAAGCTGTTTTTTTAAATAATGATACAGTATTCTTAAACTCCTGACAAGATCACTACATCTTTAGCAGGTGTGGTTTCTACAGAAGTGAACACGCCCTTTCCCACAGTTGTTAAAACTTACACAAGGAATGATTTTAAAGGTTAGTTTAGTCTTTTTCAACCTGGAGCCTATGACTGATGGATATCAATCTTTGAAATTGCTCCAGTATTAAATTCAATTTGATTTATAGTGACAAAGTCATTGTTGAATTAATTTGAAATTTTGATAAACAATGCTAGGATTAGACTGAATGTACTGAAAGGGTGTGTGTGTGTGTGTGTGATAACTTAGTAACATGACTTCACTGAACTGAAGTTAATTTGAATCAAGTGTGTTAAATTGTGTGAACACCTACATAAGACTTAGACATTGTTTATATGAATTAAATGTTAATGAGAGAAGTCTACACTGTTAATGTTTTAGTTCAGCTCAACACTCTTAATGCTGCATCATCATTTCACATCAAAACAATATTAGTTTTTGAATGTTAGTTCTGTACAGCAATGACAATCTGAATGATAAGATTTGAAACATTCTTTTAAATAGAAGTTGGGAAGGAATTCATAAGAAGAACAAAAGGGTTGTTGTTCCTCATACAGCTCCACCCAACATACAGGGGACCCACCTGACAGGTGGAGGGGGGGGTGGTGGGGGGGTTACTCTCTATAAATACAGTAGATGCTGTATGTGATAAACAGTTGAGACAAGAACAAGCAGACAGTTGACTTCTCTGTTAACTTAACTTCAACAGACCTCGACACAATGGCAACCACGCTCATAGTCGGAGCATACGGTGCGATAACAGACGCCACGAAGGAAACTCAGGATCTGTGTGATCAGGTGAGCTTCTCTCTACCTTCATTCTTCACAACCTCCACACCCAAGGTCTGAATTTACTTCAGATTTATTTCCTTCATACACAGGTGAAGACCCAAGTGGAGAAAAAGACAGGAGCGAAGTATGTGGAATTCAAAGCAGTTAAATACAGGAATCAAGTTGTGTCAGGAACCAACTTCCTTATCAAGGTAAATATGTCTTTAATAAACAGGTTGAATTATTAGTGACATGATGTTGAACCATGGCAGGACTGTGTGTTTGTCTGTGTGTGTGTGTGAGAGAGAGTGTGTGTGTGTGTGTGTGTGTGTGTGTGTGTGTGTGTGTGTGTGTGTGTGTGTGTGTGTGTGTGCAGTTGAACCATATCAGGACAGTAAACACCAGTTAACCACATCCTCACTGCTCAACAACACCAGATCAACATGAATCCATGTGTTTAGACGTCTAATTTCCCTCTGTTGTTCTTACAGGTTCATGTTGGAGGAGCGAACTACATTCATCTGGAGGTCTTCCGAGCCCTTGCGTGTAACGGAGGAAAGGTGTCTCTGACTAATGTAGAGGCTCATCAGACCAAAGACAGCCCCCTCCAACCTATTGACCAATCCCAGAACCAGATTCAACAGAAAAATCCTTAAAGGCTGCAGTCTCATGTTAAAATCTTCTGCTTCTTTATTCTGAAATGATTTAACATTGATTTAGAATTTATTAACGCTGAGAGATGAAGAGATTTTGGTGGAAAGCACTAAGATTAAATGATTTATATTTCTTTTTCCTGTTTGCTCACAATGTCCTTTATCCCCAAATAAATATTCTGCCACTATCCTACAGAGTTTGTGACTTATTGATTGTTTACCAGAATTTGATTTTTCTGACACTGGAAGTGTTTTTAACCTTCATGTTGTTTCTAAACTTCTATACATACAAATATGGTTTCTTTCAACCTAAATGCCCAAAAATGACATGAATGATTCCATACAACGTTCTTAAATGAATGTATTTTAGGTGTTTTATTTAACTTTATATTCTTCCCAGATCACAGATGTGATTATTTGTTGCCATTAAAAATAATAAAATGGTTTCATAACTCTATCCTAAATCTGTTGAAGTTTAATATATAAATATGGAAATAATCCATCAACAAACCTTCCTCTGAGAAAAATATGGTTCATTGACCATGAATTCCAAACATAAGTGTAAAACTAGTGGGAATAAGATGGCTGGAAGGTGGAACACAGATTTGGGTGATAAGTCATGTCTTAAGATTTAAAGTGTGCATGATTAATGGGAAGACAACACAAGGGTTAAGCTGCATCTTATCGAAAAACATCATAACTACTACTAAGTACCAGGGGGGTCGGACTGGGGGTAAAACCCATACTGATTACCAGGGCCCAAGGGGAGAGAGGGCCCTTGAAAAGTCTGGAATATATTTTATTAAACTGGATATTTTCATTTCCTAAATAAATGTCATAATGCATATAAGATGAAATGTAAAGTTAGTGTATTGGCTGAATAACTTGGTTGATTTACTGACTACATTTTGTATAAAAAAGACTATCTAAGGTCTCACCCACCCCTTCCTAATGCGCCAAATGGTTTAGTCCATCTGCACGCATTTGGTTATGTTTAGTTCAGTTGAGCATCTGGTGGAGCGCAAACTTGTGCTCTAGGAATGTCTTTCTCAAAGAAAGTCAAATCAGGCTACCAAAAAGAAAGGAATGACAGGAGGAGGAGAGAAAACAGAATGAGGGGAAACAATTGGTAACTGACTTCTTTTCAAAGAGAGGTGAGCACAAACTAGAAAACCAAATCCATGACTGTTAGTGCTAAAAACAGACTCAGACAACCCATAGAAAGAGCAGAACATACACTTTCAAATGATTTGGTTATACATGTAATCTGAGGTAAAGGCTAAATAAATAAACTACACTCACAATGCTGTTTGCATACAACACACAATTATAATAGCCTCATTTGAAACATGTTTAATTTAAAAAGAATAGGCTATAATGTCTATAATTAGCAATTATAGGCTAATCAGTGTCATAGGTAGCTTGGTAGCTCATTGGTAGATACATATCATGTCAACATTATAGTTATGTCAGATTCAGTAGAAGCAGATGTTAACATTGTGAAACACATGGCCCTCAGTTTCAGAAACTGTCCCACCAGGGAGTGGAGTAGCAACAGACCCCTCATCCTCCTCTTTGGATTGAGACAAGGGAAGCTTATATCCAAATTAAAGCAAACCATGTTTAGCCATTTTGACTGAAAGGTGTTAAGTAACACTTACAACTTAGTGTGTTTTATTATATTAGGTTACAATTAGGATAAGAGGTTGCTCATATTATGCCCATTTTCAGGTTCATAATTGTATTTTGAGGTTGTACCAGAATAGGTTTACATAGTTTAATTTTCAAAAAACACCATATTTTTGTTGTACTGCACATTGCTGCAGCTCCTCTTTTCACCCTGTGTTCAGCTCTCTGTTTTAGCTACAGAGTGAGACCTCTCACTGCTGTAACATCTTTTTGGGAGTCTCACATGCTCAGTAGCTAGGTAAGACTACATGCTCAGTAGCTAGGTAAGACTACATGCTCAGTAGCTAGGTAAGACTACATGCTCAGTAGCTAGGTAAGGACTACATGCTCAGTAGCTAGGTAAGACTACATGCTCAGTAGCTAGGTAAGACTACATGCTCAGTAGCTAGGTAAGGACTACATGCTCAGTAGCTAGGTAAGGACTACATGCTCAGTAGCTCAGGTAAGGACTACATGCTCAGTAGTAATCATAACATGCTCAGTAGCTAGGTAAGACTACATGCCAGTAACTAAGTACGGTAAGCACATGCTCAGTAGCTAGGTAAGGACTACATGCTCAGTAGCTAGGTAAGACTACATGCTCAGTAGCTAGGTAAGGACTACATGCTCAGTAGCTAGGTAAGAATGTATGCTCAGTAGCTAGGTAAGACTACATGCTCAGTAGCTAGGTAAGGACTACATGCTCAGTAGCTAGGTAAGACTACATGTTCAGTAGCTAGGTAAGGACTAAATGCTCAGTAGCTAGGAAGGACTACATGCTCAGTAGCTAGGTAAGACTACATGCTCAGTAGCTAGGTAAGACTACATGCTCAGTAGCTAGGTAAGACTACATGCTCAGTAGCTAGGTAAGACTACATGCTCAGTAGCTAGGTAAGACTACATGCTCAGTAGCTAGGTAAGACTACATGCTCAGTAGCTAGGTAAGACTACATGCTCAGTAGCTAGGTAAGACTACATGCTCAGTAGCTAGGTAAGACTACATGCTCAGTAGCTAGGTAAGGACTAAATGCTCAGTAGCTAGGTAAGACTACATGCTCAGTAGCTAGGTAAGACTACATGTTCAGTAGCTAGGTAAGGACTACATGCTCAGTAGCTAGGTAAGGACTAAATGCTCAGTAGCTAGGTAAGGACTACATGCTCAGTAGCTAGGTAAGACTACATGTTCAGTAGCTAGGTAAGACTACATGCTCAGTAGCTAGGTAAGACTACATGCTCAGTAGCTAGGTAAGACTACATGTTCAGTAGCTAGGTAAGGACTACATGCTCAGTAGCTAGGTAAGACTACATGTTCAGTAGCTAGGTAAGACTACATGCTCAGTAGCTAGGTAAGACTACATGCTCAGTAGCTAGGTAAGGACTACATGTTCAGTAGCTAGGTAAGGACTACATGCTCAGTAGCTAGGTAAGACTACATGCTCAGTAGCTAGGTAAGGACTACATGCTCAGTAGCTAGGTAAGACTACATGCTCAGTAGCTAGGTAAGACTACATGCTCAGTAGCTAGGTAAGGACTACATGTTCAGTAGCTAGGTAAGACTACATGCTCAGTAGCTAGGTAAGACTACATGTTCAGTAGCTAGGTAAGACTACATGCTCAGTAGCTAGGTAAGACTACATGCTCAGTAGCTAGGTAAGGACTACATGTTCAGTAGCTAGGTAAGGACTACATGCTCAGTAGCTAGGTAAGACTACATGCTCAGTAGCTAGGTAAGGACTACATGCTCAGTAGCTAGGTAAGACTACATGCTCAGTAGCTAGGTAAGACTACATGCTCAGTAGCTAGGTAAGGACTACATGCTCAGTAGCTAGGTAAGACTACATGCTCAGTAGCTTGGTAAGGACTACATGCTCAGTCGCTTGGTAAGGACTACATGCTCAGTAGCTAGGTAAGACTACATGCTCAGTAGCTAGGTAAGACTACATGTTCAGTAGCTAGGTAAGACTACATTCTCAGTAGCTAGGTAAGACTACATGCTCAGTAGCTTGGTAAGGACTACATGCTCAGTAGCTTGGTAAGGACTACATGCTCAGTAGCTAGGTAAGACTACATGCTCAGTAGCTAGGTAAGACTACATGCTCAGTAGCTAGGTAAGGACTACATGAGCTAGCTAGCTGTTTCTCTAACTTCAGTCAGTACAAAGCAGGATTAGCTGGGAGTCTTCTTCTAAACGAGGACGCACTTCACACTTAGCGTGGAATACCTGCAGAACAGGGACATGGAAGTAGTTCTGTACAATTTATTTTGTAGATTACGGTGAATTTGAGTGTGTTGTAGCAGTGTTTTGCCATTGAACATGGGGGCCCATCAGAACTGCCTATGCATAGGGCCAAGGATCTTGTGCTACGCCCCTGATAAGTACTAATACTAGTAGTATGTCTAAAAAGACATAAAAAGTCATTGTATTGTATATAAAAAGTCATAGTATAGCATGTCGAAAAAAGTCATAAAAAGTCAAAATATAGTATGTCAAAAAAAGACAGTATAGTTATACAATTTGAGTTTGCTCAGCGAGTCACTCTGGCATTGAGTAATGATGCTAATTAACTATGCCCTTGTAGCCGAGCTGCACCAATCACATCGCTGTATCTGATATAAGCGGTCCAGAGGCGAGCTCCACCAATCACACTGACCAAAAATGAGGTCCCCATAAGGGAAACCCTTTTAAATGAATGCTGAAGTCATTCTGATGACTGTCAGCTGGCCAGGGACTACAGCTGGACATTAGGATGATTGTCAGCTGGCCAGGGACTACAGCTGGACATTAGGATGACTGTCAGCTGGCCAGGGACTACAGCTGGACATTAGGATGACTGTCAGCTGGCCAGGGACTACAGCTGGACATTAGCCGTGGAGGCTAAAGCTCCTTTTACTATACAGTTAATCAAAGGGCTCTGTCCACCACATTATACACTAATAAACTCAATTATGACACAGTCTGTACTCGTTCATACAAGCATTTCAATATGCTACTCTTCTTATATGCTTCAAAATGTTTGAATAACATTTGTCCTCCTTCATGTGTTTAAAACAAAAACTACTAGGGATAGTGTTACATATCTATTACATCAGTCATCTGAAGTATGTTGGTTTACCTTCTTTAATCATTTTTTTCTTAATCTGAGATTGTCATTTCATCATGTGTGTTATATTACTTGTATTTCTATACTTTTAAATGGTCACTAGATGACGCTGTTGTCTAACATATTATGTTCTAAACCATTTCCCTGGGAGTCAGCTACTCAGCTCTGGTTATATGTATGGATTTATATGTCCTGTCTAGAGATGCCGACACACCCACCCGCCCATAAAGGTGCACTGAGTAGTGGAGTAGTAGACTAGAAAAGCGCTATATAAATACAGTCCATTTACATTTACATGAATGGAGCACAACAGAAAGATGGAGCAGAACGATGCTGCTTGTTCAGGGTTTTCGTGTACTCCTCCAGGCCTACACTTTGCATCAGGCGTTAAAACCAAATGTACGAAAACACAGAGTTAGACTACTATTAAACACGACAACAAGACATTTTTAATGGTCTCAATTTAATACTGATGCCGTCAGACGGCTGTGTGTGTGTGTGTGTGTGTGTGTGTGTCTCTGTATGTGTGTGTGTGTGTGTGTGTGTGTCTGTATGTATGTGTTTGTGTGTGTGTATGTGTGTGTCTGTGTCTGTGTGTATGTGTGTGTCTTTGTGTTTGTGTGTGTGTGTGTGTGTGTGTGTGTGTATGTGTCTGTGTGTGTGTCTGTGTGTGTGTGTGTGTGTATGTGTGTGTCTCTGTGTGTGTGTGTGTGTGTGTGTGTTTGTGTGTGTGTCTGTGTGTGTATGTGTGTGTTTGTGTCTGTGTATGTGTTTGTGTGTGTGTGTGTCTCTGTGTGTGTGTGTGTGTGTGTGTTTCTGTGTGTCTGTCTGTGTATGTGTGTGTGTGTCTGTGTGTGTCTGTGTATGTGTGTGTGTGTGTGTGTGTGTCTGTGTGTGTGTGTGTCTCTGTGTGTGTGTCTGTGTGTGTGTGTATGTGTGTGTCTCTGTGTTTGTGTGTGTGTTTGTCTGTGTGTGTGTGTGTGTGTGTCTCTGTGTCTGTGTGTGTGTGTCTCTGTGTGTGTGTCTGTGTGTGTATTTGTGTATGTGTGTGTCTCTGTGTGTGTGTGTGTGTGTGTGTGTGTGTGTGTGTGTGTCTGTCTGTGTGTGTGTGTGTGTGTGTGTTCTGGTATTCAACACTTTATGGGGACATCAATCTGTTTACACAGTCACGTCATGGGGACCTCTTGCGGTATGGGGACCAAAAATGAGGTCCCCATAAGGGAAACCCTTTTAAATAAATGCTGAAGTCATTCTGATGACTGTCAGCTGGCCGGGGGCTACAGCTGGACATTAGCCGTGGAGGCTAAAGCTCCTTTTACTATACAGTTAATCAAAGGGACTGTCCACCACATTATATCACTACCCTGCCATTATGGAGGATGGTGAGGATCAAGGCTCTGCAGCTCCTGGATCTAATCATAGGTCTCGATTAAAATCTACGATTTACAGGACGGTTGACGACCAAGTTATTGTTGAGGATGAGTTTCTTAATTTTCTCGCAGTGAAAATTAGAATTATGGCTCAGGATGAGCTTTCAGTGTTAAACGAGTGTGGAGAGAACATCCCCCGCTTTGTCTCCCACTACCTGGATGAGTTACCGCCTGTGACGTTTAACAATCTGGATGTGTCTAACCTGCTCAGCAAGATGGAGCGATTGTACAGCCAGGTCTGCACACTGAGACATGCAGTTAAACTTCAGGCTGATATCTGCGGGGATCTGAGTTCTGTGACTGCGACCATAGACAGCAGAGTCTCTGCAGTGGAGTTGCAAAATCGTGGCCTGGCTGTAACAAGTGACGCTGGAGTTGCCTGCGGGAACGCATATGATAACGCGGCAGGGGGGAATGTTGAGGTGCTTGCTATGGATGTGACGGCTGCTGGTACCTCCACACCTACGGCAGGGGCCACAAGTGCCTGTGACAACCCTGTTGGAGCTGTGTCAAAATCGCCGAAGTGGAGCCTTGTTGTTAAACAGGGCCGAGCTCAGAGAATCAATACCGAGGCCGAGGGTCAGTCTGCCTTATTAAAACAGCGTGCTAGAAAACCTGGCCGGAGGATGGTCAAGCCGATCGTCGGCACAGCTGTACAAGGGAATATAAAGGTGGTTCGAACGAGATTGGTAAGTGTTTTTGCTACCAAATTCTCACCAGACCTTGAAGCTGAGACACTTTCTGGGTACTTATCTGAACAACTTGGCCGGGATGTCAACTGTCAGCGTATTGTCACCTTGAGAAACAGATACAGCTCGTTTAAAGTGTGGGCTGAGTGCAACGAAGTTGCGGAGATGTATAAGCCAGAATTGTGGCCTGATGGATCTGTGGTGAGGCGATATTATGAACAACGCAAAGTGGGAGTGATGGGGGCTAGCACAGCTAGGCCTATACCTGGGATAAGTACACAGAATGCGGTTTCAACTGAAATGTCCAACTAAATTGTATGCGGGTTGGTTCATATAACTGTCGCGGCCTACGCATGGGCAATAATTCAGGAGATAGAAGTCGGCGTATAGTGGTGGATAACCTGCTGCAAAACTGTGACATTTTATGTTTGCAAGAAACTTTTTTATCAAAACAGGATTTGGGGAAACTTAACTCCTTTCGTGATGGTTTCCATGGGGCTGGTGAGTCCACTACTGACTTGTCTATGGGAATAGTAAGAGGGCGGATAGCAGGAGGCGTGGCTATTCTTTGGCACGAAAAACTGGACTCTGTGATTAGTGTCATCAGGTTGGAAGTTGACTGGTGTATTGCTGTCCGGATAACATTTAAAAATAAGGAGTTTACAATCCTGAATGTATATACACCATATGAGGCACATCACAACGAAGATGAATACTTGAATAGACTGGCTTTCATAAACTCTTTTATTTCAGATAACTAACCCACAAGTGTCTATGTGGTGGGAGATATGAATGCTGATCTTTTAGACAGGAGCTCATTATTTGCTAGACACTTGATACAGTTCTGTGATGATAATAACCTTATACTACCTAGCCAAAGGATCTTGCCTGCAGATAGTTACTCTTACATAAGTGAGGCCTGGCACACCACATCATGGCTAGATCACTGCATCAGTACTTCTGATGCACATTCTAGCCTGAGCTCAATAGAGATTGTGTATGGGGCATCCATGTCTGATCACATTCCTTTTATTATGTTACTTGACTGTTCTAGCCTTCCTGAGGTGTCTCGGGAGGTTAGTGGGGCCCGTAAGGCTAAACTGGACTGGTCCAAGGTCACAAATGAAGATGTGTGTTCATACTGCAGAAGATCTGATGTACTTTTAAGCAATATATCTTTGCCAAAGGATGCTATTTTGTGTTCTGATGTAAATTGTAATATAAGCTCTAATTGTGAGGACCTTTGTGCCATGTATGACTGTATGGTGAGATCTGTGTATGATGCCAGTAAACCATTATTTATTTATCCTTATAAAAAAACGCAGCATCAAGCCAGGGTGGAACAAATATGTGGCAGTTCATCATGCTGAAGCTAAGAATGCTTTTGAGGCCTGGGTTCAGGCAGGCAGGCCCAGAGAGGGGAAAGTCTTGGAACTAAAAAAGCGTACTAATGCCAGTTATAAATATGCACTTCGTTATGTCAACAAAAATGAGCAAGAAATAAGAGCGGACTCTATGGCTGAAAAGCTCCTTCGTAATGATGTTACTGGTTTCTGGAAGGAGGTGAGAGCTCTGAACAGGGATAGTGCATCATTACCATGCAACGTAGAGGGAATCTCAGGGGCTGATAACATAGCTGAATTGTGGAGGCAACATTACTGTGACCTATTTAATTGTGTTAAAAGCGAACCTTACGAGGTTGGCCATGTTGTCAATGGTGAAATAGTGGGAATTACAGCTAATGAAATCTATCGAGCTTTTACATTGCTAGCTGATAATAAAGCTAGTGGGTCAGATCAAATTACTGCAGAGCACCTGAAAAGGGCCAGCCCAAAGGTTGCAGTTCTTCTTGCCATGTGTTTCACTGGCTTTATGACTCATGGTCTGTTACCAGACTCTCTGCTGTCCATTACTTTGGTGCCTGTCATTAAGGACAAAGCGGGCAAGGTGGGGAGTGTGGATAATTATAGACCTATTGCCCTAGCTAGTGTATTATCAAAAGTCCTAGAAATAATTTTATTAGAGAGGTTGAGGGTTTATTTGCACAGTTCAGATAATCAGTTTGGCTTTAAGGCCAAGCATGGCACTGAACTATGTATTTATGCACTAAAGGAAATGGTAGAAACCTATAGAAGGAAAAATTCCTCTGTTTTTATTGGTTTTATTGATGCCTCTAAGGCTTTTGACCGAGTTAACCATCACAAGCTGTTTTTGAAATTGAGCCGTAGAGGAGTACCTAAAAGTATGATTAGAATCCTGGCTTTTTGGTACTCCAATCAGAGCATGCACATTAAATGGGGGGATGTATTCTCTACTCCTTTTGGTGTTGGGAATGGAGTCCGTCAGGGGGGGATACTATCACCGGCACTTTTTAATATGTACATGGATGACCTGTCTGACCAGCTAAGGCAGTGTAAAACAGGATGTATGATTGGTAACTTGCTAGTGAACCATCTTATGTATGCTGATGACTTGGCTGTTGTTTCTCCTAGCAGTGCAGGGTTTCAAGAGTTGTTGAATATATGTTCAGATTATGGTGTTAAATTTGATGTGAAATATAATGCCAAAAAGAGTTTTGTTATGATCTGTAGAGTGAAAGAGGATAAGGACCTTATTTTTCCATCTTTTTATCTGGCAGGACAAGTGCTAACTGCTTGTTGTAAAATTAAGTATTTGGGTCACATCTTAACGGATCAAATGTCTGATGATGATGATATGTATAGGCAGCGCCGCATGTTGTATATACAAGCGAACATGCTCACCAGGAAGTTTTCTTGGTGTTCTGATACTGTCAAGATAAACCTCTTTAAGGCATACTGTACTGTTTTTTACACTGCCCCCTTGTGGGTCAAATTCAAAAAGGCAAGCCTCAATAAGCTGCGGGTCGCTTATAATGATTGTTTGCGCATATTACTCAGAAGACCAAGGTGGAGTAGTGCAAGTGAATTGTTTTGAAAAGTAGGAGTTATTACATTCTCTGCTTTACTGAGGAATCTAATGTATAAAGGTATTGGTTGCCTGAATTCTTCTTGTAACTCTGTTATTTTACAACTGGTTGACCCGAGGTTCAGTGCTGTGCGATACCAGTCACCCTTATGGGATTACTGGTATAGATGTCTTATTTAATTGGTGTCTGTCTGTGTTTTATTTATTTATTCCATCCATCCATCCATCCATCTTCGTCCGCTTATCCGGTGTCGGGTCGCGGGGGGAGCAGCTCCAGCAGGGGACCCCAAACTTCCCTTTCCCGAGCAACATTAACCAGCTCCGACTGGGGGATCCCGAGGCGTTCCCAGGCCAGGTTGGAGATATAATCCCTCCACCTAGTCCTGGGTCTTCCCCGAGGCCTCCTCCCAGCTGGACGTGCCTGGAACACCTCCCTAGGGAGGCCCAGGGGCATCCTTACCAGATGCCCGAACCACCTCAACTGGCTCCTTTCGACGAAAGCGAGCGGCTCTACTCGAGCTCCTCACGGATGACTGAGCTTCTCACCCTATCTCTAAGGGGGACGCCAGCCACCCTCCTGAGAAAACCCATTTCGGCGCTTGTACCCTGGATCTGGTTCTTTCGGTCATGACCCAGCCTTCATGACCATAGGTGAGTGAGAACGAAAACTGCCGGTAGATCGAGAGCTTTGCCTTCTGGCTCAGCTCTCTTTTCGTCACAACGGTGCGATAGATGGAATGTAATACCGCACCCGCTGCGCCGATTCTCCGACCAATCTCCCGCTCCATTGTCCCCTCACTCGCGAACAAAACCCCAAGGTACTTGAACTCCTTCACTTGGGGTTTATTTATTTATTTATTTTTTTATTGTGTTGTTGTTGTTAATTGTTGTTTTTTAAATGGACCGTGAGTCTAATAATAAAAGCTATCTATTATACACTAATAAACTCAATTAAGACACAATCTGCACTGGTTCATACAAGCATTTCAATATGCTACTCTTCTTATATGCTTCAAAATGTTTGAATAACATTTGGCCCCCTTCATGTGTTTAGAACAAAAACTACTAGGGATAGTGTTACATGTCTATTACATCAGTCATCTAAAGTATGTTGGTTTACCTTCTTTAATAATTTTTTTCTTAATCTCAGATTGTCATTTCATCATGTGTGTTATATTACTTGTATTTCTATACTCTTAAATGGTCACTAGATGACACTGTTGTCAAACATATTATGTTCTAAACCATTTCCCTGGGAGTCAGCTATTCAGCTCTGGTTATATGTATGGATTTATATGTCCTGTCTAGGGATGCAGACACACCCACCCACCCATAAAGGTGCACTGAGTAGTGGAGTAGTAGACTAGAAAAGCGCTATATAAATACAGTCCATTTACATTTACATGAATGGGGCACAACAGAAAGATGGAGCAGAACGATGCTGCTTGTTCAGGGTTTTCGTGTACTCCTCCAGGCCTACACTTCGCATCAGGCGTTAAAACCAAATGTACCAAAACACAGAGTTAGACCCTCACAAATAGGTAATTGGCTATATAGTGGTTATGACCATATTAGTGACTATGTAACTACATGGAAACGGACCAAATTATGTTCATGCCCTGTGCAGTATAAGGTGTATTGCCTGTTAGCGTTGTACGCTGTCGTGTTGGAATTTAGCAGCTATAGGTAATGGTACAATAGTAATGCAGTTGGTGGAGCGTAGTGTGAAAAGTGACGATCGGAGGTGTTCACAAGGGAAGAGGCTTAGAGTAACGTAACTATGGAGAATACAGAAGATTGAACACATGGAAGAGGCTTTTGAGTTTTTAGTTACATAGTCACTAATATGGTCATAACCACTAAAGTGCTCAATTACCTATTTGTGAGGGTGAAATAAAATAAAAATGTTCGCCGCGAAGGCTTGAACGGTCTTCTGGAAGACCTCCACCAGACCAGCGGGCGCTTGTAGGATTGTTATCGGCCTCAGCAGGCAAGGGAGGCGGCTATAGGAAGGAGAAGGATGCCGGTCCGGGCTGCTAGCCTGGCTAAGGAAACTACCACACAATTCGCCACTTCAGAGACTCATATTCACCAACGACAGCACACAAAATGGATATATATGCTACAAATACACATGGAACTGCTGCGTGATGATTATTACCGGAGCCTGGCTGAACACACTCACTCATCCCAGACGGCAGCTAGCAGCTAAGAGGGTAGGTGAATTTACTGTACTCATATACATATAGCAATCAAGATTAACGGAAAAATTGCCCTAAGTTCTCCTTTAAGCAATCCAAAAATGTCTTCCTTAAAGTCCTGCCAAGAACACATATTCTTCAGCAGGAGTGGTTTCTACTAAAGTGAACACGCCCTTTCCCACAGTTATTAAAACTTGCATAATAACAGATTTTTATGAAACAAGTCTGATACCAGGATATTCACATCAAGAAAGTTCATTCAGCTGTTATGAAATTATTCATTGAAATTCTGTGATAAATGATGCTAGGATTAGATTGTATGTACTGAAAGTGTGTGTGTGTGTGTGTGTGTGTGTGTGTGTGTGTGTGTGTGTGTGTGTGTATATGTGTCTGTGTGTGTGTGTATATCTGTGTGTTTGTCTCTGTGTGTGTGTGTGTGTCTGTGTGTATATTTGTGTGTGTAGGGGTGGTGATGGAGCAGTGGATATGTCACGTGCCTTTGGTGCGGTAGACCAGGGTTCGATTCTACGGTGGCCGGGAAGTGCAATGCAACATTACAAAGAATGAAACACTTTTACAAAGCTCGAGACAAATTTACATTTTGGAAAACAAATTTACATTTTGGAAAACAAATTTACATTTTGGAAAACAAAATAACATTTTAGAAAACAAATTTACATTTTGGAAAACAAAATAACATTTTAGAAAACAAATTTACATTTTGGAAAACAAAATAACATTTTAGAAAACAAATTTACATTTTGGAAAACAAAATTACATTTTCGAAAACAAATTTACGTTTTAGAAAACAAATTTACATTTTGGAAAACAAAATAACATTTTAGAAAACAAATTTACGTTTTAGAAAACAAATTTACATTTTCGAAAACAAAATAACATTTTAGAAAACAAATTTACATTTTCGAAAACAAATTTACATTTTAGAAAACAAATTAACAAGATGCAAAACACTTTTACCAGTCCCGAAACAAATTTACAAATGACAGATTCTTCACGGAAAGGGAATGTACCACATTACACCGGAAGTGATGAGGTGTTGCGTGGCGCAGTCAATTTGTGTTGTTGTGGAGTGAGTATATGGCGTGAATGAAGTTTATGGTGACTTTACGTGTGGTCGGTGTTTGGAGTTTTTATATGACGCGGACCTGACGGAAACATTGGAAAACGGGGAACGTGATCGACAGCGCGGCCGGATCGAAGCTACAGCGGGGGCAGCTGAGTCCGTCTTCCGCCCTGCAGGACCTGGAGCTCACTGCCCATTCTTGGGAGCCAAACCCGACACCCGCAGCGCTTGAGACCCAGGCGCGTATTGCTGGGCCGCGCTGGAGGGAAGGGAAGCCCGGGAGAATCAGATCCAGGACTAAATGGAGCGGACTGTCACAGCCTGCTGAAGTTTAAATCACAGGTTTCCTAAAGGGAGTCTGGCGGGAATTCGGACTGTGGATGTACGAAACACGACTTAAAGTCTCGTTAAATAAATAAATACATGCAGAAATAAATGAATCATTAGTGGGGGAGTGAGCCTGGACATTTCAGTCTGTTTAAACTTCACTTTGAAGCAGAACCTCTTAGTTCAGAAGGGTGAAGTTTCCGTTTTGTACTCATATCTGTGAACTGATTATAATAAATATTCTTTGTATTAACACATTAATTAGTCTCTTTGTCTTTTGTTTAAAAAAACTAGAACATCGCATGACATTTTGACGATTTATAGTGATTTTATTTCCGTTAGACCTTTGCCTACATTGACGCTGATGCATTAAGGACGGCCCATAGACAGTATATAAGGCAGTGCCTCCCCTGTTCCAAGATGGCGGCCTCTTGAGGCGCATTCGATCCATAACTGCCGTAGTCAGGGCGACATGTATACAAAACCTCATCACTTCCGGTATGTGGTACATTCCCTTTCCGTGAAGAATCTGTCATTTGTAAATTTGTTTCGGGACTGGTAAAAGTGTTTTGCATCTTGTTAATTTGTTTTCGAAAATGTAAATTTGTTTTCGAAAATGTTATTTTGTTTTCGAAAATGTTATTTTGTTTTCCAAAATGTAAATTTGTTTTCTAAAATGTAAATTTGTTTTCTAAAATGTTATTTTGTTTTCCAAAATGTAAATTTGTTTTCTAAAATGTTATTTTGTTTTCCAAAATGTAAATTTGTTTTCTAAAATGTTATTTTGTTTTCCAAAATGTAAATTTGTTTTCTAAAATGTAAATTTGTTTTCTAAAATGTTATTTTGTTTTCCAAAATGTAAATTTGTTTTCCAAAATGTTTTTTTTTTTTTTTTTTTTTGTTCTTTTATTTTTTTTAATGTTGCATTGCACTTCCCGCCACCCGCATCGATTCCCACTGCGATACATCAACCAATGTGTCCCTGAGCAAGACACTTAACTCCTAGTTGCTCCAGAGGTGTGTGACCTCTGATATGTAAGAATTGTAAGTCGCTTTGGATAAAAGCGTCAGCTAAATGACATGTAATGTGTGTGTGTGTGTGTGTGTGTGTGTGTGTGTGTGTTACATTACATTCCATGTCATTTAGCTGATGCTTTTATCCAAAGCGACTTCCAATTAAGTGCTTTCAACCCTGAAGGTTCAAACTCCAGACAACAAGTAGTAAGAGACAGAACATTAGCTTTAAATAAGCAAAGAGCCATATGAAAGTGCAGCTTCTAGAAATATATATGCAGTATATATATATATATATATATATATATATATATATATATATATATATATATATATATATATATATACACTAGGGGTGGTACGGTTCACAAAACCCACGGTTCAGTTCGTATAACGGTTTTCGGGTCACGGTTTTTGGTTCTGTTGGTTCTTGTTATTTTTTTTAACACTCCAGAAATATAATTCAGCATATGATATATAGCTTAATGTAGGATACAGTATAAAATAATTATATAGTTATATCATGTAATCATGCACAATGATTATTGGGACAATCTCTGAGGAAAGCTAGCTGAGATTTTGATACAGCAAGAGGGAAGACATGCCATCTACAGGAACGTATGTGCCTTTTTTTAGCACATGAAGATTGAAATATTACAGAATTTCAATTGAAATAACTTGCATTTATCAAACTGCCAACAAAAATTGTATCCTTTAAAAGAAAGAGAGGAACTCTTAAAGCTCCGTCTTTTGAATAAGTCAGAATACGTTAAACACATTCATATCGTTTGATTAAAGGGGTGATAGAATGCAAAACCGATTTTATATTTCATAGTTGAATAACGACAGTTCGGTGGGTAAATAGGACATACATAGAAGCTCAAAGTCCCACTGACACCCCTTTACTATGAAAATCTCATATTTTGAAACTGCCGCTGAAAACGGGCGAATCCCAACAAAGCTGAGTTGCTTACGCAAGCATCTCAAAATCTGGAACCTTAAGAGAACAGTCACGCCCCAACATTTACATACACAACTGACCTGAGATCAGGTAGTACATTTACATAGGCTACACAACTGACCTGAGATCAGGTAGTCTTCTGAATCTAGCTAGGTCACGCAGATCTCTGCTATTCCATTACAAAATTCACTTCTGAAACTTTTTTATGCGAGAAATCAACTATGTAAAGCTCAAATATGGGCCGCTTTACGAAAATGGATGGCTAATTGCACATTTTGTCCGACTGTGTGTCGGAGTTCAGCGCCGGTGCTGTCTGGGTTGTTGCCTCGCCGCCCGGCCTGCCTTCCTTCACAGACCCCGGCCTGCTCTGAGCTCCGTTATGGCTTGCAGCCCACAGCACTCCATACCCGCGCAAAGTCACCGGTTTTTGGACAATGGACTACTAAACGCCGGTGCTCTGACAGAGCTCCAGGACCTGCAGCTCCCCTCTTCCTGCTAGCTAAATGCCCGGTGTGTGTGAGTAAGAGCACGATCAGCGAGCTTGTTGCACCAGCAATCTCTTACCACAGGTTCCAGTTAATCTTTTAATGTGTGTAATTATAATGTGTTGAGTTATTTAAACAAACGATTGGGGAAATAAACGCTGCTTGTCCGCGAGTCTCATTGATAGTGCCTGCGGCTGGATGGAGCTCTATCAATGAGAGCTAGCTCCTCCTAGAATTCCTCTGAAATTCACAAATATTCATTAACTTGACATCGGACACCGTTGTTAGCTTTATAAGACCTTTAGAGATATGTTGTATAAGTGGCGTGACAAAATTCAAACTGTAAATATAGCTAGTTATGCTGACACCCAGCCAAGATTAACTGGAACTGTGGTAAGAGATTGCTGGTGTAACAAGCTCGCTGACCGCGATATTACTCTCACACACGGGCCATTTAGCTGCAGGAAGAAGGGAGCTGCAGGCCGGGGTCTGTGGAGGAAGGCAGGCCGTGCAGTGAGGCAGCAACACAGGCAGCACCGGCACCTGAACTCCGACACAGTCTTACCAAATTTGCAATAAGCCATCAATTTTCATAAAACGTCTCATATTTGAGCTTTATATAGTTGATTTCTCGCTTAAAAAAGTCTCAGAAGTGAATTTAATAACGTAATAGCCCGACAAACAATGTATAACTTTGCAATGAGACTTGCTGCTGAGTCTCCCATGTGTTTCTATGTAGTTTGCTCAAACCAATCAGCGCGTAGCTCATTCTGAATATTCATGAGCATACCATATTTGGAAGAAAAGCTCTTGTTCCAAATAGAGCCATATTCACAGGGTAGTTAAGGGCCTAATAA
>NC_053119.1:2130726-2165726 GCF_010015445.1 Perca fluviatilis | reverse complement strand
AAAACAATTAGCTTATCAAAGCAAACATGTGGAGACAGAAACAACTCAGGTTTACAGACCTAAAACTCCTAAAAACCTAAAACTGTCCTACCTCACATCATCAAATCCAAACCTGACTGAAAGTAAACTCTTTTTTCGGCGCGTTAAGTTTGAGCCAATCGGATGTCAGAAAAAACGAGGATCAGTCCAAGTTAGGAGGGGCCGCTCGTATCCCCCCTCAAGATTGAAAGTATTGGTTTGGCCCGGTCTGAAACACACACAGACACAGCGCTCCGCTGCAGCTGAACGGCCCGCCAGGCCGGTCGCGTATGAAAATAAATAAATAAATAAAAACAATAAAACTTATGGACCACCGGCCGGTTCGGCCTGAAATGGACCGGCCGTTCGGGATTGCTCCCGGTATTCCCGATGGCCAATCCGCCCCTGTGTGTGTGTCTGCGTGTGTGTTTGTCTGAGTGTGTGTGTGTGTGTGTGTGTGTGTGTGTGTGTGTGTGTGTGTGTGTGTGTGTGTGAAGTTTGTCTGTGTGTGTGTGTGTGTGTGTGTGTGTGTGTGTGTGTGTGTGTGTGTGTGTGTGTGTGTGTGTGAAGTTTGTCTGTGTGTGTGTGTGTGTGTGTGTGTGTGTGTGTGTGTGTGTGTGTGTGTGTGTGTGTGTTAACCACATCCTAATTCCTCAACAACACCAGATCAACATGAATCCATGTGTTTAGACGTCTAATTTCCCTCTGTTGTTCTTACAGGTTCATGTTGGAGGAGCGAACTACATTCATCTGGAGGTCTTCCGAGATCTTCCGGGTAACGGAGGAAAGGTGTCTCTGACTAATGTAGAGGCTCATCAGACCAAAGACAGCCCCCTCCAACCTATTGACCAATCCCAGAACCAGATTCAACAGAAACATACTTAAAGGCTGCAGTCTCATGTTAAAATCTTCTGCTTCTTTATTCTGAAATGATTTAACATTGATTTAGAATTTATTAATGCTGAGAGATGACGAGATTTTGGTGGAAAGCACTAAGATTAAATAATTTATATTTCTTTTTCCTGTTTGCTCACAATGTCCTTTATCCCCAAATAAATATTCTGCCACTATCCTACAGAGTTTGTGACTTATTGATTGTTTACCAGAATTTGATTTTTCTGACACTGGAAGTGTTTTTAACCCTCATGTTGTTTCTAAACTTCTATACATACAAATATGGTTTCTTTCAACCTAAATGCCCAAAAATGACATGAATGATTCCATACAACGTTCTTAAATGAATGTATTTTAGGTGTTTTATTTAACTTTATAGAATCCATTTCTTCCCAGATCACAGATGTGATTATTTGTTGCCATTAAAAATAATGAAATGGTTTCAAAACTCTATCCTAAATCTGTTGAAGTTTAATAATACATAATAATAATAATAATAATAATATGGTTCATTGACCATGAATTCCAAACATAAGTGTAAAACTAGTGGGAATAAGATGGCTGGAAGGTGGAACACAGATTTGGGTGATAAGTCATGTCTTAAGATTTAAAGTGTGCATGATTAATGGGAAGACAACACAAGGGTTAAGCTGCATCTTATCGAAAAACATCATAACTACTACTAAGTACCAGGGGGGTCGGACTGGGGGTAAAACCCATACTGATTACCAGGGCCCAAGGGGAGAGAGGGCCCTTGAAAAGTCTGGAATATATTTTATTTTACCTGGATATTTTCATTTCCTAAATAAATTTCATAATGCATATAAGATGAAATGTAAAGTTAGTGTATTGGCTGAATAACTTGGTTGATTTACTGACTACATTTTGTATAAAAAAGACTATCTAAGGTCTCACCCACCCCTTCCTAATGCGCCAAATGGTTTAGTCCATCTGCAGCATTTTGTTTGTTAGTTCATCTGGTGGAGCTCAAACGTCTGCTCTAGGAATGTCTTTCTCAAAGAAAGCCAAATCAGGCTACCAAAAAGAAAGGAAAGACAGGAGAAGGAGAGAAAACAGAATGAGGGAAAACAATTGGTAACTGACTTCTTTTCAAAGAGAGGTGAGCACAAACTAGAAAACCAAATCCATGACTGTTAGTGCTAAAAACAGACTGAGACAACCCATAGAAAGAGCAGAACATACACTTTCAAATGATTTGGTTATACATGTAATCTGAGGTAAAGGCTAAATAAATAAACTACACTCACAATGCTGTTTGCATACAACACACAATTATAATAGCCTCATTTGAAACATGTTTAATTTAAAAAGAATAGGCTATAATGTCTATAATTAGCAATTATAGGCTAATCAGTGTCATAGGTAGCTTGGTAGCTCATTGGTAGATACATATTATGTCAAAATTATAGTTATGTCAGATTTAGTAGAAGCAGATGTTAACATTGCGAAACACATGGCCCTCAGTTTCCGAAACTGTCCCACCAGGGAGTGGAGTAACAACAGACCCCTCATCCTCCTCTTTGGATTGAGACAAGGGAAGCTTATATCCAAATTAAAGCAAACCATGTTTAGCCATTTTGACTGAAAGGTGTTAAGTAACACTAACAACTTAGTGTGTTTTATTATATTAGGTTACAATTAGGATAAGAGGTTGCTCATATTATGCCCATTTTCAGGTTCATAATTGTATTTTGAGGTTGTACCAGAATAAGTTTACATGGTTTAATTTTCAAAAAACACCATATTTTTGTTGTACTGCACATTGCTGCAGCTCCTCTTTTCACCCTGTGTTCAGCTCTCTGTTTTAGCTACAGAGTGAGACCTCTCATTGCTGTAACATCTTTTTTGGGAGTCTCACATGCTCAGTAGCTAGGTAAGGACTACATGCTCAGTAGCTAGGTAAGGACTACATGCTCAGTAGCTAGGTAAGACTACATGCTCAGTAGCTAGGTAAGGACTACATGCTCAGTAGCTAGGTAAGACTACATGCTCAGTAGCTAGGTAAGACTACATGCTCAGTAGCTGGTAAAGACTACATGCTCAGTAGCTAGGTAAGACTACATGCCGTAGCTAGGTAAGACTACATGCTGAGTAGCTAGGTAAGACTACATGCTCAGTAGCTAGGTAAGGACTACATGCTCAGTAGCTAGGTAAGACTACATGCTCAGTAGCTAGGTAAGACTACATGCTCAGTAGCTAGGTAAGGACTACATGCTCAGTAGCTAGGTAAGGACTAAATGCTCAGTAGCTAGGTAAGACTACATGCTCAGTAGCTAGGTAAGACTACATGATCAGTAGCTAGGTAAGACTACATGCTCAGTAGCTAGGTAAGACTACATGCTCAGTAGCTAGGTAAGGACTACATGAGCTAGCTAGCTGTTTCTCTAACTTCAGTCAGTACAAGGCAGGATTAGCCGGGAGACTTCTTCTAAATAAGGACGCACTTCACACTTAGCGTGGAATACCTGCAGAACAGGGACATGGAAGTAGTTCTATACAATTTATTTTGTAGATTATGGTGAATTTGAGTGTGTTGTAGCAGTGTTTTGCCATTGAGAACGAGCTAGCATGCTTCCGCTCACCTGGAGACTGAAGGCACGACACATTCAGAAACAGTATCTCGCTCAAAACACCATGTGGTTTGTATGTGGTGTGGAAGCACCAGACATGGGGGCCCATCAGGACTGCCTATGCATAGGGCCCAGGATCCTGTGCTACGCCCCTGATAAGTACTAATACTAGTAGTATGTCTAAAAAGACATAAAAAGTTGTCCTATTGTATATAAAAAAAGTCATAGTATAGCATGTTGAAAAAAGTCATAAAAAGTCATAGTATAGTATGTCGAAAAAAGACAAAAAAGTAAAAATATAGTATGTCGAAAAAAGACAGTATAGTTATACAATTTTAGTTTGCTCAGTGAGTCACTCTGGCATTGAGTAATGATGCTAATTAACTATGCCGTTGTAGCCGAGCTGCACCAATCACATCGCTGTATCTGATATAGGCGGGCCAGAGGCCAGCTAAACAGGTGACGACAGCGCTGCTACATCAAAGTCCAGAATCAGTCAGTAGTGGTCGTAGTGTTATTTAATTGCGTGCAGTGATATTGTCATATGCATGTTGGTGCCGCCTCTCAAGATGGGCCGTTTTCATTACTCAATGCCAGACCCTCAATCTTTAGGATTTTGGTCTGGATTTCCAGGCTAATAGTAGTATATATATAATAATTATATTAGAATAATATATAGTATGTCACCAAATGTATGTTCCTGATGATGGAAGTGTTCTTAAGTTGCATCTTGCAGCAGCATTTATTAATACCTATAATTTCTTCTGTTGAACAAACATGAGAGAACCTTTGTGTTAACTTACCGACTCTGGTGATGACTTCTGTAGTATTTACTCTGATTACTGCCAGTATCATCTGAGTTAGTCTGAGTTACTACCTTCTGTAGTATTTACTCTGATTACTGCCAGTATCATCTGAGTTACTCTGAGTTACTACCTTCTGTAGTATTTACTCTGATTACTGCCAGTATCATCTGAGTTACTCTGAGTTACTACCTTCTGTAGTATTTACTCTGATAACATTTTGAGCATTAAACACTTTATTTCCTGCTCCTATTTCTACCTTTTTCTGCATTAATTCATTGAGGAATATCTCTATATAAGTAAAGGGAAACATAGGCTGTGTACTTGTACTCTGCCTAATCACAATACAAATTAAATCTGAATAAAGTTTTAATATATTTGAGAGGATATGAGCCGACAGCACATTCTCTGTTTTACTGTGTACTTTGTATTACTACGCTACTATGAAAAATCATGCCATAATTGAATTTAAAGAAGAAAAAGGAAACTGAAAAAGCGAAGTTGAAATGTAAAATGATAATTTGAAATTGTAAAGTGCAATGCAAAAAGTCAAAGTATAAATGCACAGCTTAAATATAAATGCTTAAACTGAAATCTTTGATTTGATTTTATTGACTGAAAATCGCAATGGAAATAAGAAAAGAGAAACATCAAATCCATAGAACCGTGTAATGCCCCATCAGAGAGTTTTCTGACTGTATTTCTATACCCTCCAACAGGTAGACTACCTAGAACCAGAACCCTGCTAAGAGATACTAGTAGTAACGTGAAGTCAGACTTGAGTTCATAGCTGTAACAAGCAGAGACCTTTCATTTGATCGTAGCTGAAAATGCCGTTTAGCTTTTGTGATTAAAATAGAGTAATGTGTAAACATGTTATAATGTGTGAATATGTTTGGTGGAGCTCTGCTTGTAGCTCCTGCTGATGTCCACCAGAGGGCGCCATGACGTCACTAACAGCTCAGAGATGAAAACAAACATGGGAATTTGGGTTAGTTTGATTGTTCTTTATTTTGGTATTTGTCTCTAAAATAACAAATGACAACATTACCAATAATCCGTAACATTATAATTCATCATGTCATTGTTTTTAACAGTTAAAATAACTTTTAACTGAAGTTTAATCTCCCGTTCATCACTGCTGGTTGTTATATAGTGTTACTGCTCCTCTGATCTCTGTTGTCAGAGTCTTTCTGCTTCTACAGGAGGTTTGAAGTCTCTTACATTAGCAGACTGAATGTTGATAAGGTTTTGGCTAAAGCAGCAGCCACAGCACTGAGAGCTTTCAGCTGATGGGATTTTGAAGACAGCAGAGGCCTGTACTACGAATCCAGATCAACATGTCCTGGATTTCCTTCAGTTCCCTGGCTTCACCTAACCTAACAAACACGGTCCTGCATAATCTGTGTCACGACGGTGGTTATCAGAGAATAAAGTCTATCTGCTGGTAGAAAACATCTCCTACAGGGAGAATAAAGTCTATCTGCTGGTAGAAAGTATCTCCTACAGGGAGAATAAAGTCTATCTGCTGGTAGAAAGTATCTCCTACAGGGAGAATAAAGTCTATCTGCTGGTAGAAAACATCTGCTACAGGGAGAATAAAGTCTATCTGCTGGTAGAAAACATCTCCTACAGGGAGAATAAAGTCTATCTGCTGGTAGAAAACATCTCCTACAGGGAGAATAGAGTCTATCTGCTGGTAGAAAGTATCTCCTACAGGGAGAATAAAGTTTATCTGCTGGTAGAAAACATCTCCTACAGGGTAAACCTGCTCAAGATGGGCTTCTCTCATTGGTCAATCCGTGGTTGATCACATGATGAATAAGTGTGGCCTCGATGTCATCAGAGATGGCTCTCCTTCCTCTTTTTCCCTCCTCCTCCTCCTGTGTGTGTGTGTGTGTGTGTGTGTGTGTGTGTGTGTGTGTGTGTGTGTGTGTCTCTCTCTGTGAGTGAGCATGTGTGTGTGTGTGTTTGTGTATCTTTGTGTGTGTGTTGTGTGTGTGTGTGTGTGTGTGTGTGTGTGTGTGTGTGTGTGTGTGTGTGTGTGTGTGTGTGTGTGTGTGTGTGTTGATTGTCTGTATTAGCGGCCGACCCTGTTGTTTAGGGCTGAGCATGTTTTACTGCATACAGTAGTGTAAACAAATCCTGCTCCATCTTCCAAACTACATCTTTAATATTAGTGGAAGAAAGAAATCACAGCATTCTGAGATCATTATCCCAAAAAGTGAAGGATGATTATTAATTCATCTACGTTATTTCAGTCAGTGCAAAATAGAGTTACACATATGTTTGTCATCAGCTAATCTTTGTGAAAATATATTACAGGCATCTCCATGTTGTGTTTGTCTCCTAAGAGCAGCGCTGCCGAGAGAATTAAACTGAACTTATATTCATACGTTTGTGTTCTAGCGCTGGGTTTATACAGGCAGTATTCCAGACCCTCCTCCAAAGCACACTGAAAGAAGGTCTGACACAAGGAAAAGAGGAAGGGGAGGGACATCCGGCAGAGAAGGGGGACACTCCCAGAAGTGAAAGGTGGAGGATGTAGACTGTACAGGCAGCTACCCCCCTCCATGTTGAAGCTGCTGGTGAAAACCCAGTGTAAAGCTCTGTGAGACTAAATCTATGTTGTTGTGGGTTTTTCAAAGCGGTGACCAGTGACGACTGCCCCCACCTCTCCTTTCTAACCAATCACATGATTCGCCCCGCCCCTACTGGTCCTGACCCAGGTCGTTGTAACTTACATTCAAATGGACCCTAGTCTACCCGGATCCAACCTGAGTAAATGGAGAAGGGGTACCACCTGGGTCTAACCCTGGTTGAGTCATCGCTGTGAAAGGAGCTGGAGGCTACGCTGTAATGAACTCATGAACCCTCCAGTAATAGTGAAGGAACCTAACCTAACCTTTGTTTTGCAGATTGTATTCAGTCAAAACCAAAGTTAAAGGACAATTCCAGCGCAAAATGAACCTAGGGGTTAATAACATAGGTTAGCAGAATCTGGAGCCTCTGACGTACTAAATGACTTGGTTCAGCCTCATGGTGAGGGCCAACACGTTACTGGTTTATGGCTTAATTAACCCACGGTATTACGGCGTATAAAAACACACATTAAAACAAAAGAATAAATATCGGTAGGAGACGTGCAGGGGCCATGTCGCCGCTCGCATATATGCCGCCATTCATCGTTTTTATACAGGTGTGGTTTCTACAGAAGTGAACACTCTCTTTCTCACGGTTGTTAAAAGTTGCACAAGAACAGATTTTTATCAAACAAGTTTCCTGGCTTTACTTGCTGTATTTCTTGACATTAAAATATTAAACAGTGCATTACAACATGGTTGTTATGTTTCAGGTCTCTATAAGTGGAGATAAAGGTTAGTTTAGTCAACCTGGACCCTGTGACTGATGGGAACAGTGGTGGATCTAGGAACTGAAGCTCTGATTATTCAGACGACTGCGCCTTACTTTGTTAATAATAATAATAATAAAATGAATTTATCTGGCGCTTTTCATAGACTCAAAGTGGCTTTACAGGGCAGGGTAGATTACAAAAACAGAACAAAACAAAACAAAACAAAACAAAACAAAACAAAACAAAACAAAACAAAATGAATGAAAAGGGGAGGGGTGTGGGGCTAGGGATAGGCAGAGGTGAAGAGGTCTTGAGGCGGGACTGGAAGATGGTGAGGGACTCAGAGGTGCGGATCTCTTGGGGGAGGGAGTTCCAGAGCCTGGGAGCTGCTCTGGAGAAGGCTCTGTCCCCAAAACTGCGGAGTTTGGACTTTTGGATGGAGAGGAGACCAGCTGAGGTGGATCTGAGGGACCGTGAGGGTTGGTAGGGGGAGAGGAGGTCAGTGAGGTATGAGGGGGCCAGATGGTGGAGGGCTTTGTAGGTGAGGACCAGGATTTTGTAGGTGATCCGGTGGGAAATAGGAAGCCAGTGGAGTTGTTTTAGGACTGGAGTGATGTGGTGCCAGGATTTGGAGCAGGTGATGAGGCGGGCGGCTGAGTTCTGGACCAGTTGGAGTCGGTTGATGTTGGTAGAGCTGATGCCGAGGAGAAGTGAGTTGCAGTAGTCCAGTCGGGAGGAGATGAAGGCGTGAATGAGTCTTTCAGCAGCGGGGGGGGTGAGAGAGGGTCTGATTTTGGCGATGTTGCGGAGGTGAAAGAAGGAGGTTTTAATGACTTGACGGATGTGGGGCTCAAGGGAGAGGGTGGAATCAAAGATTATGCCAAGGTTGCAGGCCTGGGGAGATGGGGAGACAATGGTGCCATCGATGGTGAGGGTGGGGTTATTGGTTTTGCTGAGTGTGGATTTGGAGCTGATGAGGAGGAATTCTGTTTTGTCGCTGTTGAGTTTGAGGAAGTTGTGTTGCATCCAGGTTTTAATAGCTGACAGACAGGAGTTGATGTGGGAGAGTGGAGGATTGTGGGGGGATTGGTGCTGAGGTAGATCTGGGTGTCATCAGCATAGCAGTGGAAGTCCAGGTTGAAGTGGCGAAGTATCTGACCAAGAGGGAGGATGTCGCTGATGAAGAGGAGGGGGCCAAGTACGGAGCCTTGGGGAACACCTTGAGTGACTGTGGCTGTGGCAGAGGTGTGGTTATGGAGAGAGATGAAGAGGGATCTGTTGGATAGATAGGAGTGGAGCCAGCTGAGTGCAGTACCTTCAATACCAAGGTCTTTGAGTCTGGTGAGCAGGATGTTATGGCTCACGGTATCGAAGGCTGCACTCAGGTCGAGGAGGATGAGGATGTTGAGAGAACCGGTGTCAGCAGAGGTGAGGAGGTCGTTAAGGACTTTGAGGAGAGCAGTTTCTGTGCTGTGGAGGGGGCGAAAACCAGATTGGAGAGGTTTGAATTGGTTATTGGCATGAAGATGGGTTTGTAGTTGTGAGGCGACTATGCGTTCCAGGGTTTTAGACAGAAAGGGGAGGTTGGATATTGGGCGGTAGTTGTTGAGAGAGGAGGGATCCAGACCAGGTTTTTTAAGGATTGGGGTGACAGCGGCACTTTTGAAAGCAGAGAGGACAGTTCCAAGGGACAGTGAGGAGTTGAAGAGGTTAGTGAGGTAGGGGCATAGGACCAGGAGGCAGGACTTCAGGAGTGGAGTAGGGAGGGAGTCAAGGGAGCAGGTAGCGGGTTTGGAAGAGCTGATGAGTTTGGAGATTTCAGGAGGAGTGACTGGGTTAAACTGGGAGAGGAGGCAGTGAGGAGGAGGGGTCGGGAGGTCATGAGGGATGGGGAGAGGAGGGTTCATGGTAGGTGCTGGAGTAGATACTGGGAGGTCAGATACAGGGGATAGAGATTTGTAAATGAGATTGATTTTGTCAGTGAAAAAGTGGAGGAATGAGTTGCAGAGATCCGGAGTAGAGGTAGGGAGGGTGTTGGTCCGAGGCTTGATGAGGTTGTTCATTGTGGAGAAGAGGGTTCTGGGGTTTTGGCAGGGGTCGGTGAGGATGGTGGAGAGGTAGGCAGATTTGGCAGCAATGAGGGCATCTTTGTAGGCGATGAGATGGGATTTATAGGCTTCATGATGGACTGTGAGGGATGATTTCTTTGTCAGACGTTCAAGTTGGCGGCCAGTTTGTTTCATTTTCCGGAGTGCAGGTGTGTACCAGGGTGAAGAGGTGTTAAAAGTGACGAGTTTTGTTTTGAGGGGGGCCAGGGTGTTGAGGGAGGTAGACAAGGTGGAGTTGAGGTGGTTTGTGAGGTCATCAGGTGAGGTGAGGGTGGAGTCCAGGTGGAGAGTGGTGGAGAGCAGGTCAGAGAGATGGTGGGGATCAATATATTTGAGGTTGCGGAAGGTGATTTCTCTGAGGAGGCGGGCGGGGTGGGAGGTGGAAAGGTAGGAAAGGGAACCGTATCAGTTTGTGATCAGAGAGGGGAAAGAGGCATGGATGGAGGTCGGACACTGGTTGGTTGGTGGAGCAGACCAGGTCGAGGATGTGTCCTTTTTCATGGGTGGGGAATGGTGACATGTTGGGTGAGAGAGAAGTTATCCAGTAAAATGGTGAATTCTGATGAGAGCTTGCAGGTGGGGGAGGCCATGTGGATGTTTAAGTCACCGAGTCAGCACGCGGGAGAGAGAGATGAGGCTAGTTTGAGGAGTTCAGTAACATCAGAGAGGAAGGAGGGATTTGGTTTAGGTGCCGGTAAATGAGGATGACTGTCATGGAGGAAGGAGCTTTGAAGCGCGAGATATTCAAACGATGATACTGAGGGGAGGGGTGAGTTCTGTGATCCGGGAAAGTTCTGATTGAAAATAAGCGGGCGGCCACCTCCACGGTGGGAGGGGGTGGGTTTGCAGATGTAGTGTTGTACGCCAGGGGATGCTTGGTTGAGGGAGAAGAAGTCGTTGGGTTGTTGCGTTGGTTTTGGTGAGCAGAAGGGAAGTCCAGAGTGTTGTTGAGGATTAGTTCATGGAGGGCAGGGGCTTTATTGTTGAGCGATCGGTGTTGAGGAGGACAAAGTTGGCATGGTGAGAGGGTGGTGGGATGGGGGCAGGCTGGAGAGATCTGAGATTGTCCCGGTTAGCAGTGCGTGTGGTCGGTGGGGTGTGGGGGTATTGCAGTTGAGGGGGGACAGTGAGCCGATTTGCAAATGATTGGAGATTATGATTAAATGTAAGTGAAGTGGGGAAAGCACTGTAGTCCAGGCCGGGTTTTCTGTGCAGCCTGATGATGCGTTCAGCCCTAAGTGATCCAGTGGGTGAAGCATTCTGATGACGTGAGACAGGTGCGACAGAGGATGCAGGTGACCAGATGGATGGAAAGGATTGTCCGTGGTGGAAGAAAACAAACTTGCGGCGAGAGCTTCTGTGGATGTAACGGGGTCGACGTAGAAGTTGCTGTTCGATGACTGGGATGCATGCGTTGAATGCACCCAGAACAGAACGATGAGAGAATATAGTGGGAGACAGTTTGCTCACTACTTTACAGAGAAGAAGTCTTTGTACATATGGAGGAGTGTGTGTTCCAGTAAAGAGGTCAAGAGCACTGACACAAAGTCACATGACTAGTTATGACTAGTTATGATATCTTGCATTAGACAGATTCCTGCGTACTCGGGTGTGGTATCAAAAAGGCTGAACTGAAACTGACCTGTAAGCTAAAAGTAATGACTAATTTCACCATGAGTACTTTGGGTTCATGTTTGAGGACAGCTTTCTCAAAACATCCCAATTCATGTGCTCAAATAAAATAAAATATAAGAACACACTACTCAAGAAATAAACTCAGGAAATAATGTACAACAAGTAGTGAATAAATATATCCAACCTACTTAAATAGTATATAAAATATGTATTTAAACATACTGTTTTCCCTCGGTTTGTGGAAGGGGTCCTCCCTTATGCAGAAAGAAGTTTTTTCAATTAAAGAAAAATGTAATTTCAAATCATTTTGCACCATTATTACTACTAACACAGTCTTTCTGTGTCTTGAACATATATATATACTACCAGTCAAAAGTTTGGGGTCACTTAGAAATGTCCACTCCACTCCATTTTAGACAGAATACCAGCTGAGATCAGCTGCATTGTTTTTGTAACCAGGGCAGCAGTTTTCAGATTACATTATGAGTTTACATAATTGCAAAAGGGTTCTCCAATGTTTTCTCAGTTAGCCTTTTAAAATGATATCAGATTAGCAAACAGAATGGGCCTTTGGAGAATTGGATGAATGGTAGCTGATAATGGGCAACGTAGATATTGCATTAAAGATCAGCAACTTCTTTCTACAACAGTCGAGAACCCGTTAGTAATTATATAAACGATAGGGAAATCGGGAAATTACGAAGGTAAACAACAGCACGACACACGACCACGGAACGGACCAACCTGTTGTCCAGCTTGTAAAACAAGAGTTTGGAATCAGGTAGCCGTCTCCGGTGACTTGGCCGTGTGGAAAGCAACAAACTTAAAAGGAAAATTCCCAAACCGGCGAGTATCAGCAACATCTTTGTTATTAAACGTCACCAAGGTAACATGTGATTTGGTGAAGTGCTGTCCCGATCCCATTTCTACCTATCTGAGCCCATGTGGCCTCACACACTCGCTCACTTAGTACCTGAGATCACTAAAGTCTGTGAGTCCTTAGTCCTTAGTCCTCAGGGCTCACTTTGGGATTGGGCCATTGTTTATTTGAATTAAATGTTAATGTGAGAAGTCTACACTGTTAATGTTTTAGTTCAGGTCAACACATTTAATGGACATCATCTTGTTGAATTTTAGTTCTGTACAACAATAAAAATCTGAATGATAAGATTTGAAAAATCCTTTTCTTAAAAATCCTCAACTAGAATTTAGAAAGAAATTCATAAGAGGAACAAAACCACAATCATATGAGGGTTGTTGTTACTCATACAGCTCCTCCCAACATGCAGGGGAACCACCTGACAGGGGTAGGTCTCTGGGAGGGGGGGTTACTCTCTATAAATACTGTACATACTGTATGTGATAAACAGTTGAGACACGTAAGAGCAGACAGTTGACTTCTCTGCTAACTTCACTTCAACAGACCTCGACACAATGGCAGACCTGCTCGGAGGACAATTCGGTCCAATAATGGACGCCACTAAGGAAATTCAGGATCTGTGTGATCAGGTGAGCTTCTCTCTACCTCCGTTCTTCACAACCTCCACACCCAAGGTCTGAATTTACATCAGATTTATTTCATTCATACACAGGTGAAGTCTGATGTGGAGAACAAGACAACAAAGAAGTATCAGGAATACAAAGCAGTTAAATACAGGAATCATTTTGTCGCTCGGCTTGTGACAGGAACCATATACCTTATCAAGGTAAATAGATATGTTTTTAATATACAGGTTGAATTATTAGTGACATGCTGTTGAACCACAGGTATGTGTGTGTGTGTGTGTGTGTGTGTGTGTGTGTGTGTGTGTGTGTGTGTGTGTGTGTGTGTGTGTGTGTGTGTGTGTGTGTGTGTGTGTGTGTGTGTGTACATGTGTTTAGACATCTAATTTTCCACTGTTGTTCTTGCAGGTTCATGTTGGAGGAGATGACTACATTCATATGTTTATCTTCCGATATCTTAACGGAGGAGAGGTTGCGCTACGTGATGTAAAGGATCATCAGACCATAGACAGCCCCCTCGAACCTTTTTAGAAACTGATCCCAGAACCAGTCTCACCAGTAAAATCCTTAAAGGCTGCAGTCTCACGTTAAAATCTTCTGCTTCTTTATTCTGACATGATTTAATATTGATTTTGAATGTTTTAACGCTGAGAGATGAAGACATTTGGTGGAATGCACTAAGATGAAAGCTTTAAAATGATTTATATTTCTTTTTCCTGTTTGCTCACAATGTCCTTTAACCCCAAATAAATATCCTGCCTCTATCCTACACAGTTTGTGACTTATTGATTGTTTACTAGAATTGATTTTCCTGACACTGGAAGTTTTCTCAACCCTCATGTTTTTCTCGGCTCAAATTCGACCCATTTTCTAAACTTCTATACATATAAGTATGGTTTGGTTTCAACCTAAATGCCCAAAAATAACATGAATGATTCCATACAATGTTCTTAAATGAATTAATTTCAGGTGTTTTATTTAATTTTATAGAATCCATTTTCTTCCCAGATCACAGATGTGATTATTTGTTTCCATTAAAAATAATAAAATGGTTTCAAAACCGTATATTGACTTAAACTGTTGAAGTATGTGATAATCCATCAACAAACCTTCCTCTGATTTTAATTAGTCAAAATAATTCATAACTTACAGCTTCTTTCACTCAAACCTTTGATCTCATTTCATAAAAATGAGGTTGATTGACCATGATTTCCAAACTTAAGAGTAAAACTAGTGGGAATAAGTTGGATGGAAGGTGGAACACAAAGCTGTGACAAGAGGCCAGTGGTGGCCTAGGGGGTTAAGGAAATGGGCTTGGGACCAGGAGGTTTTGGGTTTGATCCCCAGACCGGATAAAATCTGGGAGAGGAAAGTGAAAGATTACCTCCACTGAGGTGCCCTTGAGAAAGTACCTTAACACCAACCGCTCAGTGGCAGCAGATCAGACTGTGTGTTGAGTGGTGGTACTGGGCAGCTTCCAGGTATGAATATGGAACTGTCTGAATGTGAAATTGTTCTCAATTGACTCACCCCCTGGCAGGGTTTGTGTGTTTTCCCAGACCAAAGATGTGATATTGTGTGTGTGTTTTCCAGAGATGTTCACAAGTGATTTTTTGGAATTCCAAGTCGAGTCTCAAGTCTCTGGCCATCTCATCTGTCCCTAACACCGTAATGTTAAATATTAATAATTCAAAGCATGTCCTGAAATCTAAATCTGTCACATCATATGGATACAACTATAAAGATACAATGTGCCTGTTCCCAGCATTAGCACAACACTTAGCGATGGTTAGCTTGTTACCTGTGATGATATATGCTAAATGTAACATCTTTTCTATCTGGGAGCGTTTAGAGATGCCTGATGAAGTTCCACATTGTTGATCCATCATTTATCTTGGTGCCACACACCTTGTATGTAGCTGTTAGCTTACTGCCACCAAGTTATTGAAAGCTAAACTAATGACAAACGGCACAACTCCGGGAGGACTTGGTGTCGTCATCAGCAATGTATGTTTTTATGAGTGCGTGCACATAAAGCATAACGCATGCATTACGTTGCACATTATGGAAAAGGAAAAGGGACATGCAGCTCATCATACGTTTCCCCAACATATATGCACCAATAAAAGAAAATAGAAATACATGAATACATTGGAAATGGAGGAGGGGTACCAGCTGGGTCTAACCCTGGAGGAGTCATCGCTGTGAAAGGAGCTGGAGGCTCCGCTCTAACGAACTCATGAACCCTCCAGTAATAGGGAAGGAACCTAACCTTTGTTTTACAAAAAGAAACCTAAAAACATATTAATTATAATAATAATATTCTCCCACAGCTCCATCTAGTGTCCACACACACAACAACAACGCCATGTTAAACATTTTATTACATCAGAGATTTTAAACATCATAAAAACAGATTCAGGAGTAAAAAATAAAGGCACCTCACTTCCATCACCTCCATAAAATAACTTCTTTTCTCTTTTCTACAAATATTTACACACTTCTCATCATAGATATAAAAACATGAATCTAGATCACAGATATTCTTAGTATCGGTCATAGGATTTTATATTGTTTTTGGTTCAATAAAACACACGTTACTAGTTAGTCATAGTACAATAATTACACATAAATCATAGTCATAGTACAATTACACATAAATCATATTCATAGTACAATAATTACACATAAAACAGACAAAGTCCCCCGTTAGAGAAGTGAACTGACAGAGAGGATGTTTAGATCCTGTCTGAATTACACACATGATGATGTTTGTCACTTTAAAAGATAATTTAGGGAGTGGACACAGGAAGGGGCGGGACTTAGCCTCTATTTTCAGAACACAAGTCCTGATTTAAAATATCATTAATAAAATCAGCAGCGACTGCAGCTGGAGCTAAAGTCAGCTTTTCATTATTTAACATCAGAGCCTGCTGCACAGAGCTCAGAGGAAACATCTGGTTCTCCTCCAACCAGGAACCACTGCACAGAGCTCAGAGGAAACATCTGGTTCTCCTCCAACCACTGCACAGAGCTCAGAGGAAACATCTGGTTCTCCTCCAACCAGGAACCACTGCACAGAGCTCAGAGGAAACATCTGGTTCTCCTCCAACCAGGAACCACTGCACAGAGCTCAGAGGAAACATCTGGTTCTCCTCCAACCAGGAACCACTGCACAGAGCTCAGAGGAAACATCTGGTTCTCCTCCAACCAGGAACCGTTGCACAGAGCTCAGAGGAAACATCTGGTTCTCCTCCAACCAGATACGGTCCACAGCGGTGAGAGATCAAACCTCAGGCCACAGGACGCAGAACGAGACGTAGCTCTGTTTGTTCCCTATAGTTAAAACAACTCTGATCTTTATTCTGTCTGTCTGTCTCTCTGTGTGTGTGTCTGTGTGAGTATGGTTGTCTCTTTGTGAGTGTGTGTGTGTGTGTAGCTTGGTGATAGCTGAGTGAGTACTCCTGTGTTCTGAACTACTACGGCCACTAGAGGGCACCGCCACTACAAACATCATACAGGTCAGGATGATGCTGGAACGCACCACTAGGGACCGTCTACAAATACAACACCGAAAAGAGATACAACAATATGTTTAACAATATGCAAAGGCTTATTTTTTTTAAAGTAAGTGCTGTAGTACAACTAGCAGGAGACAAGTTATACTTGGGTTAAATTTGGAGACACTACCTTATTTAATCATTATATTAATACAGATTTTTATTCTATCTTTTTTTCGAATGTATATATTTGTGTATACTGGTTTATAGGTTATGTAATGCTTGTTATATGTTGATTGTTGTTATCAGTTTTGATAGTATTGTCTGTATTGTCCTTATATCTCCCTTGCCCAGGGACCACAGATGTAAATCAGCTGTATAGCTACCTCTGGTACAGGGCCTGAACTGTGCACGGTCCCTGACTAATAAACTAATAAAATAAATAAACTAAACTAGTGTCGACACACACAAACAACGTCACGCTGAACATTTTATTATGTCAGAGTTTTTACAGGAAAGAAAACATCATGAAAAGATTCAGGAGTAAAAAATAAAGGCACTTAACTTACATCACATCCATAAAATAACTTCTCTTTTTACAAATATTTACACACTTCTCATCCAAACAGGAGTCTAGATCACAGATATTCTAAGTATCAGTCATAGGACTGTGATTGTTTGTGGTAAAATAAAACACACTTTACTAGTTAGTTATAGAACAATAATCAGACATCAAACAGACAAACTCCCCCGTTAGAGGAGGAGGGAGACAGAGGATGTTTAGATCCCGTCTGAATTAAACACATGATGACGATGATAGGCTCGTTGGAGAGGAGCCGCTCCTGTAAAGTGGACCAGAGCAGCCGGGGGACAGACAGACAGACAGACAGACAGACAGACAGACAGGTTCCAGGTGTTTCCAGCAGCCTTCAGGCTGAACAGGAACATCCTGTTAGGTCTGATTCTGATTTAATAATATGTTATCAGACCCATATATCAGCTCATACATTTATTAATTGAACTTATTTTTTAAAAGTAAGTGCTGTAGTACAAATAGCAAGACAGACATTATAATTGAGGCAAGTTTGGAGACATTACCTTATTTAATCATTAAATTAATAAATATTGTTGTTGTATCTCTTTTTGGTGTTGTAATTTGTAGATGGTCCCTAAGCACTCGTCTTACTGCCAGTAGCAGCAGAGAGCAGAAGTTAACAGCCAAGTGTTATTTAAATAAACTTCTGGTGTACTTACAAACTCTCCAATCCATCGTTTTATGAGAGCATAACCTATTAGTACTAGTGTAGAAGTTTGGTATCATTTTGGGCATTATTAGTGGGGTAACTTACGAGATACAAATGTGGATCCATTAGCCCCTGCGCTAAGCTATTCAGCTGATAACGCTAACTCTCCCAATGTTAGACCCAGGTGATAAAAAGCTTCTGGGGGGGTGTTTGGCTCGAGGTCATGGTGCAAAGGACCCTAGGGTGAAATTACTCCCAACCATGACTTTACCACCAGACTGGAGATGATCTGTAATCTGATCAGATTTAGTCTCTCTTCTAAACGTGACTATCAGCACCACAACATGTGTTCTGTTCAGAATCAGCCTTTAAATCAGACACACAGCAGTTACAGTCCCTCCGATTCAAAATCAATAAAAACTTTATATTAAACATGTTGAGTCGATTCTGAACCAATCAGCTGTTAGATCAGCTGAGAGGCCGGCGTTTCCCAGCATGCCCCTGGGTCCGCCTGAGTCTTGCAGTTGGTGGAAAGTAACCGCGCTGCCTGGGACTCAAACCTGCGGCTGCCTCAATCTCGTGAGGTCATCGCTACCCACACGTGCATGACGTCAGAGCGAGTCGGACACAAATCTACCCAGCATGCAACAGGCGGACCTGGCTCATCTCCAACGAGCCTGATGTTTGTCACTTTAAAAGATCATTTAGGGACTGGACACAGGAAGGGGCGGGACTTAGCCTCTATTTTCAGAACAGAAGTCATGATTAAAAATGTCATTCATAAAATCAGCAGCGACTGCAGCTGGAGCTAAAGTCAGCTTTTCATTATTCATCATCAAAACTCTTCATCAGAGTTTAATGTAACAACACCAGGGCCACGTTCAGCTGGAGGACTCCCTGCTGGGAGCTCTCTGCCTTCATATCACCACCAGATTACACACACCACCAGAGACAACCAGTCCTTCCAGAATAATGAGGAGTTGTTTTGTGATTATTGTGGGCAAAAATCCTTGATTATACGGCACGTTTTCTTAAAACATGATGGAATCTGCTCTATATGATATTTATGCAATTTTATGTGATGAAATTGCGGGAACTTGCAAAAACTGCAGTTTGATGAAAAAGAGAAAAAAAGTGATTCCACCCCCCCCCCCAACAGCCTGCTTTTTGATGATGTTCACGACGTGTAATTACGTCACTTCATAACGTTCCCATGGCAACAGGGGAGAATGGCTGCTCTTGTGTGAAGTAAACTCAACATTTTTCAACTTTCTGCTGAGATATATTACGGGACTTTTTTGTAACGAAAATGCGGGGGTTATGAAATCATGCAAGCCCCGCGATATTTTGTGCGGAAATCAGCAATTTATGTGGCGAAAGTGAGGCGTATTTGAAAAAATGCGTTGTGCGATCGCATAATCCCGTTTTCTGGAGGGACTGATTAACCAACCTCAGAGCTGCACAGAGGAGAGAGACTGACATGATGCAGAACGTAACGTAGCTCTGTTTGCTCCCTCTCTGTTTCTGGTCTGTATTTAGTGTGTGTGTGTCTGTGTGTGTGTGTGTGTGTCTGTGTGTGTGTGTGTGTGTGTCTCTGTGTGTCTGTGTGAGTGTCTCTGTGTGTGTCTATGTGTATGTGTCTGTCGGTCTGTCTGTGTGTGTGTGTGTGTGTGTGTGTGTGTGTGTGTGTGTGTGTGTGTGTGTGTGTGTGTGTGTGTGTGTGTGTGTGTGTGTGTGTGTGTGTGTGTGTGTGTGTGTGTGTATACATGGTCTCTGTGTGTGTGTGTGTCTGTCTGTGTGTGTGTGTGTGTGCGTGTCTCTCTGTGTTTCTGCATGTGTGTGTGTGTGTGTGTATCTCTGTGTGTGTGTGTATACATGCATCTGTGTCTGTCTGTGTGTGTGTGTGTCTCTCTCTTTGTGTTTCTACATGTGTGTGTGTGTGTGTGTGTGTGTATATGTGTGTGTGTGTGTGTGTTCTCAGTGTGAGGAGCTGCGGTCGTTGGCTACGTCCTGCAGGCGGCGGATCAGAGCCGACTGGTTGTCGGGACAACAAACCCTCTTGGGAGACGTCTCCTCGTCCAGAGCCAGGCTGCGCTTCCTGGTCGGAGTCTCTCCGGTCCGGATCATACTGTTGATCTCCTGCAGGCGCTGGGGGGTCACAGGTCAGAGGTCAGAGGTCACGCACAGTTACACAGCAGGGCTCCAAGTCTCCATGTTTCTAAGTGTCTAAGTCTCTAATGTGAAACTGGTCCAGTATTAAACCAGAACCAAGCTGTAATGTAACCCTACAGGACTAATGTTCAGCAGAGTCCACTAAAATGATGATGACATGAAACAGCCCCGAAATCACCATCACCAAACTCCACCAGACTCCATGTAAATAATCAGGACTTTTAGCGTGTATAGAGCCAGCATATCTCCACCAGACTCCATGTAAATAATCAGGACTTTTAGCGTGTATAGAGCCAGCATATCTCCAAATTTTAACGTGTATTAGTCAGCATATCTCCACCAGACTCCATGTAAATAATCAGGACTTTTATCATCGTAAAACACACTTCATTCAAAGTGGACAGAAACTAAATAAAACTCTCAAAAGCCGTTCTGGTTCATCTTTCCACTGTTCCAACAATCACCACTCTGGTTTGGTTGAAATAAACCCTTAATTCACCCATTTACATGTGGAGATATGCTGGCTCTATACACGCTAAAAGTCCTGATTATTTACATGGAGTCTGGTGGAGATATGCTGGCTCTATACACGCTAAAAGTCCTGATTATTTACATGGAGTCTGGTGGAGATATGCTGGCTCTATACACACTAAAAGTCCTGATTATTTACATGGAGTCTGGTGGAGATATGCTGGCTCTATACACGCTAAAAGCCCTGATTATTTACATGGAGTCTGGTGGAGATATGCTGGCTCTATACACACTAAAAGTCCTGATTATTTACATGGAGTCTGGTGGAGATATGCTGGCTCTATACACGCTAAAAGTCCTGATTATTTACATGAAGTCTGGTGGAGATATGCTGGCTCTATACACACTAAAAGTCCTGATTATTTACATGGAGTTGTCAGACACTTAGAATAATAATCTGAGTCTGTCAGCAGCAACAACAGAAGTTTTAGCGGACTCTAAGTGACATTAGGACATTAGTTTCTGCTCCGTGTCTCTGCTGTAACTCACGTTGGGCGGGCTGCTGCAGATGTAGTAGTAGATCTTGTCTCGGGCGCTGGGGGGTGTGGGGGCCGAGCCGGTCTTGTGCGGGGAGATGTAGATTGAGTGTTTGCTGGACAGAAGCATCCGTCGGGGGGAGCCTGTCCTCAGGGTGGGGTACGGACACAGAGGGGGGGTCTCCACCTGCACACACAACCCCAGACATCCCTTCTCCTTACCACCAATGATCCGGCAGACTTGGAAACATCAGTGATGTTCATACATGCAAAAGAAAAGCTTAAAAGCTAGCATGCTTTCACACTGACCAAGTTTGTTGCTTTCAAGCCTTTTGTAACAGGAAACATCTCTGCCACCAGAAAGATTTTAAACACCAAACACAAGCTCTGAACTGTATGTGTGTGTGTCTGCCTGTGTGTGTGAGTGTGTGTGAGTGTGTGTGTGTGTGTGTGTGTGTGTGTGTGTGTGTGTGTGTGTGTGTGTGTGTGTGTGTGTGTGTGTGTGTGTGTGTGTGTGTGTGTGTGTGTGTGCGCCCGTATCTGTATGTGTGTGTGTGTGTGTGTGTTTAACTTTCTTTGGTCAGAACGCAGGGTAACTCTGCCGTGCCCTCTCGCCCTGCCGGTCCCAGAAAAGGAGCCGAACAAAGCTGCCACTTATCTGAAGATAAAGTGTGGCTAAAACATTAAGTTGTTGCTCTGTGCCTCATAACCAGGGCCACATATACATACATACACATTATATATATATATATATATATATATATATATATATATATATATATATATATATATATATATAAAAATATAATATATAAGTGGACGGCTTGTTGTTCGTCTGAAAGCAGCGTGACGTACCGATGCAGAGGGCGAGCTCGTTGAGTATCTCACAGCAAAGCCTCTCAGCTGTTTGATGTAAACATTGTTGTAGAAGTGGATCAGGTCTCCCCGCTCCTCCTCTCCGCCCCCCACGGAGGAAGAGGAGGTGTTTGGGGTGCAGGGGGCGCTGCCAGGCTGGGGGGGCGGCAACGTGCTGCTGGAGCGAACAGGAACTGGGCTGATGTCTCCTCCTGCTGGGACCAGATCAGAAACAGGGAGAGGTTCTCCACAGGAAGGTCTTAGAGCTGCACATGTTCATATTCTGGGAACACAACTGGGCTTAAAGGCCGCAGGTTTGATTCCTACACTGGGATGCTGGTTCTTACCGGGACTCTGGCTGGGGTCAGTAGGCGACCTGTGTTTGTTGGAGTCGTTGCTGCCTGAGTGACGTCTCCTCCTCCCTGAGATCAGCACACTCCTGTACACCTGAAACATGCACACACACACACACACACACACACACACACACACACACACACACACACACACACACACACACACACACACACACACACACACACACACACACACACACACACACACACACACACACACACACACACACACACACACAATGTAGAGGTATTAGTACTCTGAGTATTTCCATGTTGTGTGTAATATGAAAAGTGTTCTTACGTCGCTGACGGCCTGAGGCTGTGTGCGGTAACACTTCATGATGTTCTGGAAGGATCGGTCTTCTTTGGTCACCTGAAGAAAAAAAACACACACCATCATCAACGGATCAGTCGTTTGGTCTCACATGTCTTCTTCTGTCCACAACTCAAAGATATTCAGTTTCCTGTCCCAGAGGAGAGAAGAAACTAGAACATATTCACATTTAACAAGCTGACATCACACAAGTTTACCTGATTTATTTAAAAAATGACTGAAATGATGATGATTAACAGATTATCTAAATTTAATTTAACCCTCCTGGTGTCCTCGGGTCAAATCTGACCCATTATCAAAAAGTTTCTATATCACAAATGTGGGTTTCTTTCAACCAAATTTTAATGGATGGTTCCCTACAACGCTCCTCACAAGTTAAATAAATCATCAGTTCACTACTTCCTTTGAATTTGCGTGTTGATATTGTTATTCAATTTTAAAGCATTTACAGTAAAGAAAAATTGATAACAGAACGTTGAAAAACATCAGAAAAAGTGACAAAAATGTCAAAAGAAACGCAGAAAAAAACTGACAAAAGTTTTGATTTTTTTTACATTTTGACCCAGAAAAACAAAACTTTGCAGGTCGACAGAGAAGACAACACGAGGGTTAAATAAACCAGAACTCTTTGCAGCTTTACACACAGATAAGAAGCCAGAGACCATGACGTAGACCCCACACACACACACACACACACACACACACACACACACACACACACACACACACACACACACACACACACACACACACACACACACACACACACACACACACACACACACACACACACACACACACACACACACACACACACACACACACACACACACACACACACACACACACACACACACCTTGGCCATGACGTAGACTGCACACATGAGCATCTGGTCGAGGTGCCGGTCCTTCATCAGCTCGGTGCAGTGAACCAGAGAATACTCAAAACACGTCCAGATCTTCCTGCGCAGCTCCGACGAGATGTCCAGTTTCACGCAGAGATCTCGGAGACGCACGCTGGCCAGGTGGTACACCTGACACAGAGACAGATGTTATCACCTGACACAGAGACAGATGTTATCACATGACACAGAGACAGACGTTATCACATGACACAGAGACAGACGTTATCACATGACACAGAGACAGAGGTGATCACATGACACAGAGACAGAGGTTATCACCTGACAGAGACAGATGTTATCACCTGACAGAGACAGAGTGATCACCTGACACAGAGACAGATGTTATCACCTGACAGAGACAGAGGTGATCACCTGACACAGAGACAGACGTTATCACATGACACAGAGACAGAGGTTATCACCTGACACAGAGACAGACGTTATCACATGACACAGAGACAGATGTTATCACACGACACAGAGACAGAGGTTATCACCTGACACAGAGACAGAGGTTATCACCTGACACAGAGACAGAGGTGATCACCTGACACAGAGACAGATGTTATCACCTGACACAGAGACAGAGGTTATCACCTGACACAGAGAGAGGTTATCACATGACACAGAGACAGATGTTATCACCTGACACAGAGACAGAGGTGATCACATGACACAGAGACAGATGTTATCACACGACACAGAGACAGAGGTGATCACCTGACACAGAGACAGATGTTATCACCTGACACAGAGACAGAGGTGATCACATGACACAGAGACAGATGTTATCACCTGACACAGAGACAGATGTTATCACCTGACACAGAGACAGAGGTTATCACCTGACACAGAGACAGATGTTATCACACGACACAGAGACAGAGGTTATCACCTGACACAGAGACAGAGGTTATCACCTGACACAGAGACAGAGGTGATCACCTGACACAGAGACAGAGGTTATCACCTGACACAGAGAGAGAGGTTATCACATGACACAGAGACAGATGTTATCACCTGACACAGAGACAGAGGTGATCACATGACACAGAGACAGAGGTGATCACATGACACAGAGACAGATGTTATCACACGACACAGAGACAGAGGTGATCACCTGACACAGAGACAGATGTTATCACCTGACACAGAGACAGAGGTGATCACATGACACAGAGACAGATGTTATCACCTGACAGAGACAGATGTTATCACCTGACACAGAGACAGATGTTATCACCTGACACAGAGACAGAGGTGATCACCTGACACAGAGACAGATGTTATCACCTGACACAGAGACAGAGGTGATCACCTGACACAGAGACAGATGTTATCACCTGACACAGAGACAGAGGTGATCACCTGACACAGAGACAGATGTTATCACCTGACACAGAGACAGAGGTGATCACATGACACAGAGACAGATGTTATCACACGACACAGAGACAGAGGTTATCACCTGACACAGAGACAGAGGTTATCACCTGACACAGAGACAGAGGTGATCACCTGACACAGAGACAGATGTTATCACCTGACACAGAGACAGAGGTTATCACCTGACACAGAGAGAGGTTATCACATGACACAGAGACAGATGTTATCACCTGACACAGAGACAGAGGTTATCACCTGACACAGAGACAGAGGTGATCACCTGACACAGAGACAGATGTTATCACCTGACACAGAGACAGAGGTGATCACATGACACAGAGACAGATGTTACCCCCGACACAGAGACAGAGGTGATCACCTGACACAGAGACAGATGTTATCACCTGACACAGAGACAGAGGTGATCACATGACACAGAGACAGATGTTATCACCTGACAGAGACAGATGTTATCACCTGACACAGAGACAGATGTTATCACCTGACACAGAGACAGAGGTGATCACATGACACAGAGACAGATGTTATCACACGACACAGAGACAGAGGTGATCACCTGACACAGAGACAGATGTTATCACCTGACAAAGAGACAGAGGTGATCACCTGACACAGAGACAGATGTTATCACCTGACACAGAGACAGAGGTGATCACATGACACAGAGACAGATGTTATCACCTGACACAGAGACAGAGGTGATCACATGACACAGAGACAGATGTTATCACCTGACACAGAGACAGAGGTGATCACCTGACACAGAGACAGACGTTATCACATCTGGATCTAAATAAATGGTCACTAAACACACTCAAATTACACCTTTCTACATGGAATCTGAATTTGTTCTCTTTGGTCTTTTATGTCATAAAACATTCTTCATATTCCAGATTAAGATTTTAAGGATGGAGGTTTCTTAGAAACCTGTCTCTGTGATTATTAAATATATTTCTAAAAGGGAGAAAGAAAGGAAACAAAATGTTGAAAAAAGCATCAGAAGTGAGAAAAACTTTGGAAGAAGTGGTGTCTTTTTAAACGGCAATAAAGTCGAAAAAAGGGCAACAAAAAAGCAGAAAAATAAAAAGTGTGGAAAAACTTCCAAAAAAGTGACATTAATGTCAAAATAATGGCCAGATTAATGGTCTAAGAAAATAAGCATTGAAGTGAAGCCATCAGGATACAGGAGGACGAGACGGAGCGGTAAACGTGTAAACGGTATACTCGCCGTTCAGGTACAGGTCAGGTGCGGCGACTGTAAAGAGACCCTTACCTTCCTGAAGAAGAGCGACAGCGAGCCTTTCCTAAGCGGACTGCTGGCTGGTTTGACCGCGGCCGGTTTGGTGACGGCTGATTGGACGGTGAGAGTCTGAGCTGACAGCGGCTGCAGCGTGGCTCCGCCCCCCTGTCCGCTCACGCTCACCTGCACCGGGATGAAGGTGATGCCTCCGCTCTCATTGGCTATCCCTGTAGAGGTCAGAGGTCAGCGTTTGGTACTATCACAAGTTATTATAGTGTTACAGGTTACATTTTAGTTTGAGATAGTTCTTAGAGTGTGTGTGTGCTAGTTTTAGTAACATAGCTTTTGAAAAGTGCTTCGGATCAGACTTGTGGGTGTGTTTTGAGGCATAAGGCCAGTAAGCCTATCATCAATGTTTAATTTTTTCACAAATAGGCTGATTTATATTTGCCAATAATTTGTTGGATCTATGTTCTTTTTCAAAAAAACTTTCAAAAGTTGCAAATAAACTCCTTTCATTCATTTTGCCTGATGAAGCTCTAGTACTGAAATGTTGCCTATTAAAAAAAAGTTAAGGAGCTTGCACACTGCTACAACAAACGCCAACAAACTCCAGCAAACACCAACAGTTGGGTCAGTGTGGGCCGGCCGTCTGTGTTTGTTGGCGTTTGTTGGATGGAGTTGGTAGAGTTTGACATGTCCAGTCTGGTCTGGTGGAGTTGGTAGAGTTGGACATGTCCAGTCTGGTCTGGTGGAGTTGGTAGAGTTTGACATGTCCAGTCTGGTCTGGTGGAGTTGGTAGAGTTTGACATGTCCAATCTGGTCTGGTGGAGTTGGTAGAGTCTGACATGTCCAGTCTGGTCTGGTGGAGTTGGTAGAGTCTGACATGTCCAGTCTGGTCTGGTGGAGTTGGACATGTCCAGTCTGGTCTGGTGGAGTTGGTAGAGTCTGACATGTCCAGTCTGGTCTGGTGGAGTTGGTAGAGTTGGACATGTCCAATCTGGTCTGGAGGAGTTTGTAGAGTCTGACATGTCCAGTCTGGTCTGGTGGAGTTGGACATGTCCAGTCTGGTCTGGTGGAGTTGGTAGAGTCTGACATGTCCAGTCTGGTCTGGTGGAGTTGGTAGAGTTTGACATGTCCAGTCTGGTCTGGTGGAGTTGGTAGAGTCTGACATGTCCAGTCTGGTCTGGTGGAGTCGTTAGAGTCTGACATGTCCAGTCTGGTCTGGAGGAGTTGGTAGAGTCTGACATGTCCAGTCTGGTCTGGAGGAGTTGGTAGAGTCTGACATGTCCAGTCTGGTCTGGTGGAGTTGGTAGAGTTTGACATGTCCAGTCTGGTCTGGTGGAGTTGGAGAATGTCGGACCAATGGAGCCCATTTTCAACAAACGGCAACATTCTCACAGCTTGAAATGCTGTCTCTAAAATGGGTGTTTTTTCTGGCAATTAGTGGAGTAACCATAGTGACTAATTCCTCAAAAGGGCAAAATTAGCAAAAGCTGGAGTATCTTCTGAGTGAAGGTCTTGACACAAGTTAGGATAGACACCCTGATTTGCATGTCGTGATATCCAAGGTTTACACCACAGTCTCCTCCTGGCTCGTCTTGGTTGCCGTCTCTCCTGTACACGGCTATCAGCTTTACAGGCCAGGTAGACCAGAACTACTCTGGCCACACTCAACAAGGTCTCCACTTCATCCATGTTATATTAAACCAAAACTCAAATAAGAAAAGGTAGGACTAGGGGACAAAAGTCAGTCTTGTCTGTTACTGTCTGGGCAGTGTGGACTGGCAGTTGGGTTGATGAACATTATAAAGACCAACAGCTGCCAACTTTATAATGTTGGAGTCTGTTGACATTTGTTGGAGCAGTGTGCAAACTCCTTTAGACTGTGCAGGAGTTTCTTTGCAACTTTTGAACTAATTATCCCCCTCTAATGCACCTTGTATTTTTCTCTCACACTCAGTTTGTATTACTTATTAGGCTTAAAAAGGTACTTCGACGGTGGCTCTGCCATGTTAAAGGAACACGCCGACTTATTGGGACTTTAGCTTATTCACTGTAATCCCCAGAGTTAGACAAGCACTGCTACTTCTGCTACTTGGGAGTGATATGCTTGCTGCACTTGAGAAGCCCAGAGCAGCTCACCTTTCTGAGAAAATAGTTCCCAGTATGTATACGGTTAGAAGGCGTCTGTGTCTCATGTGACCTTGTTATTTGTACATGCTGTGACTCTACAAATCACAACATGTAAATACGAACATGTTGGCGCTATTTTGTCACTTATTCGGAGCAGTAGGCTAGATGGAACCAGTTACCTGCAGGATCTGTGCTAGGCTAAGCTAATGCTGGGGGCGTCAGACAGCGTTACAGCACGCACTGAGATGAGAAGGGTATGGACTAGTCTAACTCTGGGGGTTACAGTGAATAAGATAAAGTCCCAAATAGAGATGAGAAGGGTATGTATGGACTAGTCTAACTCTGGGGGGTACAGTGAATAAGATAAAGTCCCAAAAAGAGATGAGAAGGGTATGTATGGACTAGTCTAACTCTGGGGGTTACAGTGAATAAGATAAAGTCCCAAATAGAGATGAGAAGGGTATGTATGGACTAGTCTAACTCTGGGGGTTACAGTGAATAAGATAAAGTCCCAATAAGAGATGAGAAGGGTATGTATGGACTAGTCTAACTCTGGGGGGTACAGTGAATAAGATAAAGTCCCAATAAGAGATGAGAAGGGTATGTATGGACTAGTCTAACTCTGGGGGGTACAGTGAATAAGATAAAGTCCCAATAAGTCGGCGTCTTCCTTTAAAGACAACTGTGTGTGTTTTACTTTTTAAGTTTTTACAGTTTTAATAGCAGTGTGTTCATAGGACTTATTTTAATGAACAAATAATAGTTTTAACCATCTTAAAAACAAACAATAAACCAGCTGAACAAACTTCCAGTTTCCCTTCACGTAACGTGTCCTCACCCTGCACCGGGATGGAGACGGTCTGCCCGTTGTTGGCGGTGACGGTGAGCACCGTCTGCCCGGCTGGGATGGTGGTGACCAGGCTGGCCGTGGTCGTCTTGGTAACGGAGACCGGCGCGGTGCCTCGAGGCTCGCCGTCCACCGGGTCGGCAAACAGGCGGCGGCGGTGAGGGCCGGAGGGAGGAGAGCCGGCGAGGGGAGAACTGTAGCGGTCCAGCAGGGTGGTGGGGGAGGGGGACACACCTGCAGGGGGGGGTTAAAACATCAGCAGGTTGAAGAACACACACACACACCCACACACACCCACACACACACACACACACACACAGACTGAAAAACACAGACACACACACCCACACAGAAACACACACTGAGACACATAGACGCACGCGCACACACACACACACGCACACCCACATACACACAGAAACACATACACACAGACACGCACACACGTAGACACATACACGCACACGCACACAGAGACACACACACACACACACACACACACACACACAGACAGACACACACACCTTTGACGGTGCTGCCTGTGTGCAGGTCTGATCCGTGGCTGACAGGAGTGAGAGGAACGCTGCGGTCATCGTTGTGTTCCAGGTACTGAGGAGGCATCACCTGAAACACACAGACACACAGACACACACACACACACACAGACACAAACAGACACAAACAGACACAAACAGACACACACACACACACACACACACACACACACACACACACACACACACACACACACACACAAACAGACACACACAGACACACGCAAGCTTCAGTTACAATCCAAGCCGTCACAAACGTCAACAAAAAGCTCCAGAACCTCAGCAGGAGATATTTGTTTTTAAAACCAAATTGTGAGGCTGCAGTGAGGATGAATCTTAATATTTAACGTTTAGAGTTTTGCGACCTGGTTGCAGGCGGGGACGGGGTCTCTGGCCGCCCGCAGGCTCTCCCACAGCGGGGAGTCGCTAGTCCAGGCCCGGCTCTCCAGGACCTGCTCCTCCACCCGGTTCAGGTGCTTCACCACCTCCCGAAACAGACCCTGCTCGGAGCGCACCAACACCTCGATCACCTGCACACCAACACCTTTCACTGAGCTTCATTCTTAGCCGTTATCTCCGTTTTAAATGTTTTCATTCTGTAAAATTACATTACAACCACTATTCCAACAATCCCCACTCTGGTTTGGTTGAAATAAACCCTTAATTCACCCATTTACATGTGGAAATATGCTGGCTCTATACACGCTAAAAGTCCTGATTATTTACATGGAGTCTGGTGGAAATATGCTGGCTCTATACACGCTAAAAGTCCTGATTATTTACATGGAGTCTGGTGGAAATATGCTGGCTCTATACACGCTAAAAGTCCTGATTATTTACATGGAGTCTGGTGGAGATATGCTGGCTCTATACACGCTAAAAGTCCTGATTATTTACATGGAGTCTGGTGGAGATATGCTGGCTCTATACACGCTAAAAGTCCTGATTATTTACATGGAGTCTGGTGGAGATATGCTGGCTCTATACACGCTAAAAGTCCTGATTATTTACATGGAGTCTGGTGGAAATATGCTGGCTCTATACACGCTAAAAGTCCTGATTATTTACATGGAGTCTGGTGGAGATATGCTGGCTCAATACACGCTAAAAGTCCTGATTATTTACATGGAGTCTGGTGGAGATATGCTGGCTCTATACACACTAAAAGTCCTGATTATTTACATGAAGTCTGGTGGAGATATGCTGGCTCTATACACACTAAAAGTCCTGATTATTTACATGGAGTCTGGTGGAGATATGCTGGCTCTATACACGCTAAAAGTCCTGATTATTTACATGGAGTCTGGTGGAGATATGCTGGCTCTATACACACTAAAAGTCCTGATTATTTACATGGAGTCTGGTGGAGATATGCTGACTCTATACACACTAAAAGTCCTGATTATTTACATGGAGTCTGGTGGAGATATGCTGGCTCTATACACGCTAAAAGTCCTGATTATTTACATGGAGTCTGGTGGAGATATGCTGACTCTATACACACTAAAAGTCCTGATTATTTACATGGAGTCTGGTGGGTTTGGTGATGTGGATTTCAGGGCTGTTTCATGTTAAACTATGAAACTTTCCATCACTTACTTGGACACAAACACAAGGTTAAATAGAGTCCATGTTGAGAAAAACTAAAGTTACCCTTTAACTTTCACACAAAATAATCTGAAAATATTGAGTTAAACATATTGGCAGTCTGACAGAAGTGAATGGTTGCGTTGATACCTTGTAGAAGTGATACGTGGGGATCTGGAAGATGGTGATCAGGTTTAGGAAATCTCCTGGAGGTCTGTAGGAGAAGATGACGATCTCCAGACAGCAGACGAGCAGCGAACGATGGAAGACGTCCTGCTCCAGGATACACTGAGACACAAACACAGAGTCACCCCACAGAGACACAAATGCAGAGTCACTGCACTGAGACAGTGAGACACAAACACAACGTCACCCCACAGAGACACAGACACAGAGTCACCCCACAGAGACACTGAGACACAAACACAGAGTCACCACACAGAGACACTGAGACACAAACACAACGTCACCCCACAGAGACACAGACGCAGAGTCACCCCACAGAGACACTGAGACACAAACACAGCGTTACCCCACAGAGACACTGAGACACAAACACAGAGTCACTGCACAGAGACACAAACACAGCGTTACCCCACAGAAACACAAACACAGTGTTACCCCACAGAGACACAAACACAGTGTTACCCCACAGAGACACAAACACAGCGTTACCCCACAGAGACACAAACACAGTGTTACCCCACAGAGACACAAACACAGCGTTACCCCACAGAGACACAAACACAGTGTTACCCCACAGAGACACAAACACAGCAGCATTCCCCACAGAGACACAAACACAGCGTTACCCCACAGAGACACAAACACAGCGTTACCCCACAGAGACACAAACACAGTGTTACCCCACAGAGACACAAACACAGAGTCACTGCACAGAGACACTGAGACACAAACACAGCGTCACCACACAGAGACACAAACACAGCGTTACCACACAGAGACACAAACACAGCGTTACCACACAGAGACACAAACACAGCGTTACCACACAGAGACACAAACACAGCGTGACCACACAGAGACACAGAGACACAAACACAACCTGACAGGGATCACAAGAATGGGACGGACATTATTTAAGACCTGAAAACATTAAGCCACCAAGACATAAAACTACTCACAGACAGGTCTGTGTCTCCCAGAATAAACTACTCACAGACAGGTCTGTGTCTCCTAGAATAAACTACTCACAGACAGGTCTGTGTCTCCCAGAATAATCTACTCACAGACAGGTCTGTGTCTCCCAGAATAATCTACTCACAGACAGGTCTGTGTCTCCCAGAATAATCTACTCACAGACAGGTCTGTGTCTCCCAGAATAATCTACTCACAGACAGGTCTGTGTCTCCCAGAATCATCTACTCACAGACAGGTCTGTGTCTCCCAGAATCATCTACTCACAGACAGGTCTGTGTCTCCCAGAATAAACTACTCACAGACAGGTCTGTGTCTCCCAGAATAATCTACTCACAGACAGGTCTGTGTTTCCCAGAATAAACTACTCACAGACAGGTCTGTCTCCCAGAATAAACTACTCACAGACAGGTCTGTGTCTCCCAGAATAATCTACTCACAGACAGGTCTGTGTCTCCCAGAATAATCTACTCATAGACAGGTCTGTGTCTCCTAGAATAAACTACTCACAGACAGGTCTGTGTCTCCCAGAATAATCTACTCACAGACAGGTCTGTGTCTCCCAGAATCATCTACTCACAGACAGGTCTGTGTCTCCCAGAATAAACTACTCACAGACAGGTCTGTCTCCCAGAATAAACTACTCACAGACAGGTCTGTGTCTCCCAGAATAATCTACTCACAGACAAGTCTGTGTCTCCCAGAATAATCTACTCACAGACAAGTCTGTGTCTCCCAGAATAATCTACTCACAGACAGGTCTGTGTCTCCCAGAATAAACTACTCACAGACAGGTCTGTGTCTCCCAGAATAAACTACTCACAGACAGGTCTGTGTCTCCCAGAATCATCTACTCACAGACAGGTCTGTGTCTCCCAGAATAATCTACTCACAGACAGGTCTGCGTCTCCCAGAATCATCTACTCACAGACAGGTCTGTGTCTCCCAGAATAATCTACTCACAGACAGGTCTGTGTCTCCCAGAATAATCTACTCACAGACAGGTCTGTGTCTCCCAGAATCATCTACTCACAGACAGGTCTGTGTCTCCCAAAATAAACTACTCACAGACAGGTCTGCGTCTCCCAGAATCATCTTCTCCCTCTCGATGATGGACTCCAGGATCCGGTAGTACAGCGCCTCCGCCAGGCCGAAGTACTTCACCGCCATGTCTGCAGGGAGGACCGACATTTAGCGTTTTAGAGAGAAGTTCAGCTGTCACGTGCTAAGTTTTCTATTCACAACACAGCACCAAAAATGTTGAAAAAAAAAAAAAAAAAGAGATGACAAACCACAAAAAAAGAATCGACAAAAAACATGGAAAAAGTGACAAAAAAGTGAGAAAAAAAGCGAAAAAAGGATTGGAAAAGTGACTGAACACTTCACACAATGGGACAAGAATGTTGATAAAGTGACATTTGGTGTGTGTGTGTGTGTGTGTGTGTGTGTGTGTGTGTGTGTGTGTGTGTGTGTGCAGGCACCTTTCCCCATCGTTCTGTTCTCGGCTCCGCTTTCCTCGAAATGTCGACAGAAGATCTGAAACATGTCCTTCAGGCGCTTGCTGATGACATCACTGGGGTCTCTGGCACAGTTCCTGAAGGGACAGTTTCTGTCGTTACACCGCTGAGAGATAAAAAGCTTCTAAAGCACCAGCAGTAAAACGTCCGTGTGACTAATGCTGGGTAGCTTTGGTTGGCAGAACGCAGAACAAGACCTTGTTAGGCGACCAAAATGTTCCAGTAAACTTTGCTGAAGTGAAAACATCTGGCGAGATAATGAGCAACAGCCAAAACTCAAGTGGAGGTCTAATTTAATATCCACAGCATCAACATCATTGTTCTCATACTCTATCCTATTATTATCTCATGTATATTGTATCCTAGTATTTCATGTATATTCTGTATGTCTGATATTTTGCTGCTGCAACACTGGAATTTCCCACTTTTTTGGGATCTATCTATCTATCTATCTATCTATCTATCTATCTATCTATCTATCTATCTATCTATCTATCTATCTATCTATCTATCTATCTATCTATCTATCTCCCTAAAGTAAATCATACGCCAAAGAATGGAAATGTGTTTTAAGAAGAAACTTAAAGATCTCGGTAGTAGAGGGGGACCTAATATGGATGGGCAGTTTGTTCCAGAGTCTCGGGGCCACAACAGTGGCCTTTCTGCTCCGCGAGTAAACGCTCGGTAACCATGGAGATTCTGTGCACTGCTGTACCATGCCGTACAACTGCATGAGATTAGCTGACTGTGGTATCATTTATCCCTAATCACACGCAGATGTATAACAAATAGAGGTAATCCTAGTCTTTCCTAACCACAGACTGCTATTGTTGTTGTTACGGGCGTGTGCGTGTGACGAGCACAAACGTGACAGTTTCACGGTATAGACCCTTTTCATGGCAGACATGTTGACATATCCTAGTAGGAAAAGCACAGGTGTATTCAAAACCATTACTGATGGCTGCATTCCACTTAGGAGAGGTCCTGGTATTAAACCATTACTGATGGCTGCATTCCACTTAGGAGAGGTCCTGGTATTAAACCATTACTGATGGCTGCATTCCACTTAGGAGAGACCCTGGTATTAAACCATTACTGATGGCTGCATTCCACTTAGGAGAGACCCTGGTATTAAACCATTACTGATGGCTGCATTCCACTTAGGAGAGGTCCTGGTATTAAACCATTAATGATGGCTGCATTCCACTTAGGAGAGACCCTGGTATTAAACCATTACTGATGGCTGCATTCCACTTAGGAGAGACCCTGGTATT